>NW_019384458.1:497222-757726 GCF_000671375.1 Centruroides sculpturatus
ACAAAAGAAAATTCAAGGAAAGTATAGAAATAATCAAAAATCAAAATAGTATAAATAAAAATCCTAGCATCTCAATAAACGAAAACTGGTTAAAAATTTTATATTAATTGTATTCACTACATTCAAACTATTATTATTGTGATCAATGTGCTAATTAATAATAACGATTGAACTGTTACATAAATCAACAATAACAAAAAACTGTAATGTTGTAACGGGAATCAAATAATATGTAAATTTATATTAAATGTTAATCCTGTTTACCAACCTCAAGACATTGTAATGTCATTAGTTCATATAATAATCTATAATATTAAATACTGTAATGTTAAATAAATCAACAATCATATATTGTAAAAATATAGTAGATGTCAGATATGTAAATTTATATTGTAGAAGTTATGTAAATTCGTATTATATTGTCAATGCTTATCAAAGGAAATAAGGATTTAGTAAAACAGATTTATGAGTAAAAAGCATAATCAATTGTATACCAATTTGATAATTGTTGTCTAAGGTATATTTTAGACCAAGGATTTTGTAAGACTGTTTTATAAGTAAAAGGTATAATCAATTTTGTACAGTACAACCTTAATAACAGCCGTACTCAAGGTATGCCTTAATTAAATATAGTTTTATAGATACTATAAAACTTATGTATAGTTTTATATAGATACGTTGTATACTCTCCTAATATTATAGTAGGCTACAAGAAAAAATACTGTGAATAAGCTGATGTTGCTGAAAAAATATCGAAAGTAAACTGCTACTTTAATTTATAAAACCTGTATGGATAGGTATGTTTTATTTTTTAAAAATTTTACAAAACTTGTGTATTCCTTTTTATGTGTATGTTATATCCTTTTTAAATGTTTTAGTTGACTGAAGAGGGGCTTAAGAGCTCGAAACGTGTAATTTTTTCCACACGTATCAACTAAATAAAGATGAGAAAATCCGCCAAGTGTCTTAATTTATAGCACTATATTGTGTCAGAAGCATAAACAAATAGCAAAGCACGGTTTCATATCATCAAAATATCTTTTTATTAGATTTTCTTTGCACATTATAGAAATTTTTTAACTTAGGAAGTAAATGATATAAAATTGAAAATTGCATTTTCTAAAGAGACTGTTTAACAAATTATTAACATTTTAAGTACTGTTTGCAGTGCAGATAGCAGCCAAAAGTTTTTATATTCATTGTGTTTTCATATCACAAATGATTGATTACTTGATTGGTCTTATAATACTTTGTATATTGGCAGAATTATAAATAATCTAATTGAACATTTTTTCACATAATTCCAGATTTAAAAACTTTGGAAACATTATTTTTTCAGACATACCAGTACTTCATTATTTATTACAATAAAGAAAATAGTCTTGAAAAGTTAACTTCTAGCTCTTTTTCCTTCTAATTTTTTCACTAACTTAGGCACATGCATGGAATCAGATGCCTTCTCCAGATCTATAAATGAAGCATATAATTTATAATGCTACACCAATTTAAATAAGCTGTTTTTCCTGTAATACTACAAAGTTTCTTCATAAGAAAACGTTCTAAATTATACTAAACTTTTCATTAATTTAACTTTTGTTTTATAACAACAACATTCAAACAGGGTTTTTTTAGTTTCTTAAAAATTTCTAATATTTTTTTTTTTGCTATGCTCTTACTTATAAAACTATTCATAAATTTTGTGATTTTCAAATATAAAACATTGCATTCTGTTAATAGTTATTACTTATTGTCTATTACTTATGGTTCTCTATCATCATCATGAAATATTTGAGTTATAATGTTGTTTCACTAATTGATTTATCATTTTATGGTTATCTCCTACAAATGTTGAACCAACAAGGATCACTGTTAAGGTAGGAAAATAATCAGCTGAATGGTTAATTAATTATACTGCATTTTGTTATAAGATCTGGTAAAAATTTAGAGGAAATAGTTAAATTTATGATGATTTACCAGTATTAGTAATACAAGTACTTTCTGATGGGAATTTGGTATTGATACAACCATTCAATATACACAGCTGATTTTATTGAATTAGACTGATGAAATTTGATCTGCATCCTTAGACCATTGTCTATTATATTTTATACAATTGGGATCTATAGTATCAATTATCATGTTTAGGTATTCCAGAGTTAAATCTTCAAGTAATAAAATATAATTGGATAATTGTTTCCAAACTTGTAAGAGATTAAAAGTTTTCCGACAGTATTTCATTCTACTCTGGAGAAATTTAAATTATTATTATCCTTTTGATTTTTTAATTTTTCAAAATTTTTAATTAATTATTTTTAATAGAACTTTGATATAATTATTAGATTTTACCATGTTTTCCATTTATCTAATTTTGTTTTAATTAGAAAATTCTCCTGAAGATTATTGAGGATCTATAAATCTTTGTGCCAACATTAATTCAATTATATATTTATTCATTCGTTTTCTCTTTCAATTGGAGTTGTCATCTAAAGCTCAATTATTCTAATAATTCTGGAATTAAAATAAAATTGTAAAAAATTTGGTGTATGAATTTAATTTTTGAGTTTTTGACATTTCCAATTTATAATCGTTAAGTTCTTTCTCCTTCATCTGTAGTTTCCAAGCTAATTATTTTAGTGAAATTATTACTCGGGAGAGTTCTGTAATAAACAATGATTTGATATGCACAGCTGTGTATAGATGCAACAGGTGACCAATGCCAACAATTTTATGAGTGATACCAGCAGTTGACTTCTGTGTTTATTACTGTATTATTCTGTTTCTGCTAAGTTACAGACCATGAATACATTCTTGTGTACAACCCTATGTCACTTAAATTAAATTTTCTTAGATTCAAATTAAGCTGTGTCCAGTCAAAATTTGTCTGTTTGGAGGCATTTCAAATAAAAACTGAAGAGTGTTATACAAGATAATTAATTTTCTCTCCAAGCTGCTATTGTTTACATTAACTGTTTGAAATTGTCCTAATATCCTGGATATATGTTTGAATCATATTTAATTCTGCACTTAATCAATTTGTTTTACAATTTTATCATTTTTAGTTTGGATTAACTTTAAAAATTTACTTAGTATAGTTTGGTTACTTCAGGTTTACCTGAAATTTCAATTGAATTTTATAAAATTTACACTTTGGAATTAGACAGGAAGCATTTGAGACATAGCATCTTTATCTTTCTAGGCAGTTTTTCATGGGACAATGGATGTCATTCACCATTAATATCTTAGATCTGACATATCTTTGCCAAAGTGTGAAAAATTTTTAGGGATTTGAGCGAAAATTGAGCCTGTAGTCCTTTTATTATTGTAGTCATATGCCTTAGCTACCTTAGTAGCCAGTATTTGCTTGTATATTGAGTTTTATGAAATGAAATTGATATAAAGAGAAATTACCAAAATACATATGATTGTTGTTCACTCATTCTAGTGTCAATCACTGCAGAGTGAAAGTTTTTGTATCTTATAATTTATATAACTTTATGCTATAACAAAAATACTTTTGAAATATTGAAAATTCTTTGTTTTTTAAAACTGAAAAATGATTTCATAATATAGTGATGATGTAATGTATATTGTGACTGAATTTGATGAAGAAGCTCAAGTTATAAAATCATTAAAAATGAACATGGATGAATGGAATTTGAGAAAACATCCAAAAATTGTAAATACAAAATGGTTTGCAGAATGCGTAAAACAAAGAAAAGTAATAGAAGTACAACCTCATCATTGTTTAAAAATATTAAAGGTACTATACAAAACTTAATGGCTTTATATATATACATATAAAAACATTATGCAATGTTTACATTTTAGATGTAATATACTTGCATAATTTCAGACAAAAAATGAAAATAATGAATCTACTGATTATCAAAGAGTTCCGAGATATGCTTGTCAAAGAATGAATCCACTTCATCATCATAATCGCAGACTAACAGTAAGAAATGTATTTGAAATTTTTTGACTCAATCTATACACAATCTTGTACAGCAATAAAAAAAAAGGTGATTTTTATAGAACTGGAAAAACTATTGTTTTTGGTTATATATAATGACTTGGGTTGATGATCAAAAAATTGGACACTTATAAATACTAATGGAAATATAACAGAAATATGCAAAATGTGTTTGTAGAATTTTTTATTTTTTTACATTTAAAATCTGTTACATCACTATGATATGTACAAAAAACCAAGACAAAAAAACAGTAACAAAATTTACTTCATATTATGCATCTCAAACCAGGATTTCTAAGCACTTAATATTTTATTTAAGACCTTGTAGTTTGCAGAATTTCCCTCATGCATTGATTTATGGATGGCTTCAAGCACCAACTTAGACACATTGGGTTTATTCAAAATCTCAGTATAAATCCAGTGTGATGCTGCCAGAAGTGATGCAACTGCTAGCGTTTTCTAGAAAACACAAACACTGACTGTCAGGAATTTTGGGAGAGAAAAACAAAAATTGGCAAATGATGTGGATATCCATGTTACATTAATTTTATTTTTGAACTTACTTAACAAGAACAGCTTAATGAAAAATGAATATTTCGAAAAGAGAAATAGGGGTGAAGCTTTTTTAAATTTCCATAGGAGTTTTAAATAATTAAATAAATCCTAAGATTGCACTTTAATAACTAAAACAAATTATGTGATGTCTTATGTAAATGTACTAATATATTAAAATATTCTATTAATGTACTAACCAAATTTTAATTTATTCAGGGTGTATTCATCAACAAATAAATTAAATTCAAAATTGTCAATGCAAAATATAGCTCTTAAGGAGCTTTATTGTGGCTGGCATCTTATTTGCTGGTGTATTGAGCATCGAAAAAGACACTTGCAGTTTGCTGGAAGCAACTGGAAGTTATCTGAGATTTTGAACAGAGGTACATTGAGATTTTGAATATGCCCATTGTTTCTTATATGCTTGATGATCTTAGCTTCATTCCAACCAACCTCAACCAAATCCAAGGTCCAAGATGTAAGCAGCCAGGGCTGCTTACACCTTGGATTTGGTCACCAAGCATACCAGAAACAAGCACCACTTTAGACATGTTGAGGTCCTTCAAATCTATAAATTAATGTGTAAGAGGAACTCTGTCAATACCAAAACACAATATCAAGTGCTTGGAAATCCTGGTTTCCAACATGCATTTTGTTACTATTTTATATGTGTTTTTCATGCATGTCAGCAATGCAGCAGACTAGAATTTTTTTGCATTTGTATATTAAGTATGTTTGGCATTTGTATATCTATTCTATTTCCATTTAGTATTTGTAAATTTGATTATTTTTATTTTTTTAACATCAACCCAATAGTCATTAAATATGATGAAAAACATTAGTTTTTTTTCCAGTTTAATAAATCATCATGCTGCTATATATGGTTGATTGATATACTATAGCTGATTCTTTACAAATTATTGTTTTTGATTGTTATGCATATTTATTTTTATTTCTTAGTTTTTTTATTAAGATGTTTGCCATTGAGAATAATTTTGTATTCCTCTTATTGATTTGTTTAAGAATAAAAGTTTTTGATATCACACATGATAAATATTTGAATTAAAAAAATTTCAAATTTGTGCTTTTTAAATTATAAAAATATAAATAATTGTATTTTTCAAATCATAATAATTTTTTATGTAACATTTATGTTATTTAATGTAGGAATCTTTGGAAATTTTAGCTGAAAGTGCAGAACTAGAAACTGATTCGATAAATATGGGAAGAGCTTTAGCATTCAGAAAAGCTGCATCAGTTTTGAAAAGTTTGCCAACTGAAATAACCAGGATTGAACAAGTGGAAAACATGAAAGATATTGGAAGACATAGTTTAAATGTTATTAGAGTATGATAAATTTTTAAGTGTTTATATTTTAATACTACTTTTGCATTTTTTTTCTTTAAATATCTTATTTCTTAGATTGCTAAGAGATATATACAAGTAGTCATAATTTAAACTCATACTATTTAAAGCGGTGTTTCTCAACGGGGGCGATATCGCCCCCATGTGGGCGTTTTTCCATGCTGAGGGGGCGATTAGTAACAATTTATATTTTGGGGGGGCAAAAAACAATTTTCTGGGCGATATAGTAAAACAATATATTAAGAATAATTAGATATTTAATTTGTTATATCATACAATAATTAAACAAATAACATTATACTAATCACTATTCTATTCAATGCAGTATGAATTTGGTGTTAGTCTTGGCCTTCTGCATCGGAATTTCTTAATGAAGGGTGTTATACTACGTAACGGTTTTACTGAAGGAGGCGATACTGCGTTGAAGGGGGTGACGATTCGTTAGAGGTTGAGAAACACTGATTTAAAGCATTGTGTAGCTTGATATAATAACTGGAATTGTACCAAATTTAGTTGGAAACAAATGAAATAGGAAGAAAGATTCTGTAAAAAAATTGTAGTTCCAATTGTATGAAAAAAATGTGGTGTTGTACAATGTAAAAAAGCATTACAGTGGAAAATAAATGAATAAAAAAGACAAAAGTGAACTGAAACATCATTATTTATTCAGCATATTCCCTTCCCTCATGTGGAATTGGACCAGATACAATTATGGTTTGTTGGTTTTTAAAAACCAGTTTTTGAAGGAATTTATATAATTTGAAAACCATGTTTTCCCAACTAAAAGACCAGTTTTTGAGTCTAGACTTAAACATAAAAATTAATTAATTGATTGATTAAAAACATCAACATTTTGATACAACATTGTCTCTGGCATAAAATGGGAATATTGTTAAATACTAAGTTTCATAAAACTGACTACAAAAACAAAAAAATTCCCCTAAGACTAAAAAGTGTCAGATTCTCCCTACAATAGGGAGAAATTTTGCAACAACAGAAAAACAATAGAAAGATAATATAATATAATAATAAAGAATTTATTTATAGCTTTATTTAAAAAATAATTAATTTATATGATGTAAATGGAACAATTTTTGTATTGAACATAATTTAAATGTTTAAAAATTAGAACAGCTAACTTCGAAAGTTAGATATTTTCAAAAAGATAGAACTGTTTTTTGTGTTTCCTGTATTCTTTCCTGATGATGGCCTGTGAAAGACGACCGAAAACATTTGAACATTAAATTTTATTTGTTCATTTTACACTGGAATTCTCATTTAGGTGTCAAGTTGTTTGTTTAACAGTTATTAAACTGCACAGTTATTTCTTTATTTGTATTTTTAAAATATTTAAAAGGTTATTGGAAATTTTATTTGTTGAATATTTATGCCTGAAATGTAGATTTTACAAATAGTAATAATAGAAAAAACTTTGTTTTTTCAAGAAATTGAAATTCTAAATAAAATTAACTTAATATTTACTTTATTTTATGAATTTTTAAATTATAAATGAAACTGTAACTATAGAAATTTATATTCTTAGTTGAATGGAAAGTAATATAATTTCTATTATTTAAATTACTGAATATTTGTTTAGGAAATTTTAGATAATGGTAAATGCACTGAAGTAGATGAATTATGTAAATCGGAACGGTTTCGTACACTAAAGGTAAGATTTTCAAAATTTGATGTTTATGAATATTGAAATTTTGTTTAATTTCGAAGGAAAATAAATATACATCAAAAGAAAGTTGAAATGCTTTTAAACAACATAATAATCAGCTGTTTTTAATTGAGCAATTATAAATGAAAGTGGTGTAAGTCCATTTTTTGAAAAAAGAAGTTAGTGATAGTTTTAGACATAGATGTCCTATTTTTATATATTTAATAACAGTCAATGGTGTACAATATCCTTGTAAATTAATTAAAAGAATACTAACCGTAAAATGGTATCGAAAGAATGTTCTAACACCTTTCGGGAAAAACTTTTTGAATTGAATTAACGTGACTTCTGGTTTGCACTGGAAAATCATACATAGTTAATTGGGGTCCTCCTGCCCCTAAGGTTTCCATTTCTGGTTTTTTCATTCATCCTACTCACTTCTCGAGATTAAGGAAGGACAGACAAACAGAAGGACAACTGTGGAAACTTATAAGTGTACAGTCTTTTCAAATTGCAGCCCAAAAATATATTTCAGAAAAGCCAACTTCAATTCAATTATAAATTTAAAATTGTTGTTGTTCATATTTTTCATAGTTTGTTATTGTGAACAAATATGTTATTATTGAAAGTGGTATGAGTCCATTTGTACCTAAAAAAAATCATTTATTTTCTTTAACAGTTTTATTAATTATTACATAATAAAATTTAACAGGTTTATAGTTTTAAAAACATTACCTGAGTTTATTAACATTTGTCAATATTTTTCAGTTTATTCAAACTCAAACCCTCAAATATCTCAATGTATGAATAAATGGACTTATACCACTTTGATTTATAACGGCTCAATTATTTTCATCAAATGTGCATATTTTTCTACACTTTAAAATTTATTTGAAAGTACAGTATAATTTTGTGTGTGGTACTGAGATAAAAAATGTATTTTGATAATACCTACAACTAGGTACACTTAGATATTTACAGATGATGTCGTATCAGTTTACTTGGTAGGGTGCTATATGTGTGCAGCGAGTGGACAAATGCTTACTTGCGCTTTCAGTTAATGCAGTTTATTTATAACAGCAAGTTTTATACAACTCTTTCATAGTGTAACATGATTATGAAGAAGGGCACTGGTACAATAGGTGCCAGTTAGTGTAATTGTGTAGATATTGTTGATTCTGATATTACACAACTAATAACATGTCCCAAAATATAAATAAAATAAAATTACAGAATTTTCACTTCTTGTAATTAAAAATTTACTTATAATGATGATACTAGTGATAAGTTTAAATTTATTTACAAGAAGATTAAGCATGGTAGGAAACTCAAAACTGAATGAAACTTTTGCAGTTTGTAATTGAAGTCTCCTGAGTATAAACACAAAATAATAAGTGTAGCTGGCAATCTGTTTAATAATAGTTAATGAAAAAGATTTTAGTGTCTGATGTAAAGAGCACAATAAGGATGATGTCTTAAAAGCCCTGCTTGGCAGCATGCTAAGATCTCTGCCTGCCATGATGCTGATCCAACTTTGACTTCTTACACCGCTGGGGTCTTTCTTTCCAAACATTTGTTAAAATAGTATCGATTTTATAAATAAAAGTTTGATCAACAAAAACAAAATTTAATTTGTTTTTGTTGTTTCTGAAATACTTGCCAATGGATTGTCTTGCATGGATTCTATGCTGATTTGTAATAATTCTTTCAAATAAACATGTCTTTTAAAAGTTGTGTTAAAACAACACTTGAATTTTTAATTGCCACATAATAAATTTTGTCAGAAGTATCAGGAAATGAAACTTTAGACATTGATGGCAATAATACCATTTTTACTGACAGACAAAAAGTTTTGATCTGCTCACAACCAAATGTAACTAACCAGTTTTAAATTTGTAAGTATAGTGACAAGGTAATATAGCTATAAAATAATAAAGTTAGTCCATTCCAAGAAACTAGATCAATGCAAGTCTCCAAATCAAGAAATACTATCTAACAAATTAAATACATATTTAAATTAGACAAAATATAAATAAATACTATTTTAAAAAATATTAAAGTTTGAAAAATTCCAGAAACATCTGGATTTGAGNTTTGTTTTTTTTTTCATGAAACAACTTGAGCGATTTATTGTACCTGCAAAATATCTGAAGAACAAAGTGTTTAATTCACTTATTCTTCGACATCAAAATAAAGATTTAAAGGGAAAAAATGTCAAATTCCAAGTTTCGTTTCCAAGTTTTTCTGCGTTTCCATTATTGAACAATTGAAAAAAAATACTACAATTACAGTAGAGTTCAGATTAAACCGAGATTCGTTTAACTGAGCTACTACATTACCCGAGTAAATTATGGAAGAGTGCTTTTGTCAACAAGGACAAAAGAATGCAGTACAGTACAGTTTGATAAAGCTTGGTCTGATAATGTGCAATGAATTTACTCTAGTCAGATCTCACGATAATACGATTTTAAAAAATATTAAAGTTTGAAAAATTCCAGAAACATCTGGATTTGAGTCAGTTAAGAACATCACAATGATGCCCTCATAGTAAGCAGTGTTCTTAGCAAAGTTATATGGTGTGTTATAAAGAACATCCTTATCATACTCTATATAACAGACAATAACATTTTTTTTTATTAATAATAATTGAAGGCTGGCCATCTACACTTAATATTTTGTGCATGTACTCTCTCCTACCTATAAACTGCAAAAGGTTAATTCAGATTTGCATTTGTTATCACACACACTCCTTGTCGATGGTTAATAACAGTCATCTGACAAAATATATAATAATAATGTTTTTAAGCCTTTTCATTCCTTTGAAAGAATCTGCACAACAGTCAAAATCAATTTGTGATTGGATGAATTAATTTAAGATGTTTATTCTTAATATGTTAAACAATTGTTTTAATCTTGCACTTTATATGGTATACAATACTGTAGTTTCAATTTCAGTTTATGGCACTTGTTACTTTATTTATAGATTAACTGCTTACTGTTGTTAATCAGAGAGTTTTATTACTATTTAAAGTACAGGTTCTGTACCTCTTATAAAGGGACAGCACAACATTGGAGTCACTAAGTTTTGTCAAACTTTGTGAGGATATAATCCATCCCTGATGACCAACATATACCAAGCAGTAAGGTGTAATACTCAAAATTAAAAGAGAAAATTGAGGTTAAAAATTGCAAATCACTTAAAACCATTAGAATTTCCAATATTTATAGAGCAGCTGGTGGCTCAGTGGGGCTTGCTGGTTTCATAATCATGAGGTGGTGTTTTGAATCTGCTTGCCACGTGTCAGTCATCATGGATGCCCTATATCCTCATCAAGTTTGATTAAAATCAGCAACCCTAACATTGTGCCGTCCCCTTGTTAGCATATGGAAGAAGCAAATATGAAATGTGAAGATTTGTTCTTCAAAGATAAAAAATATCTACAATGCAGACAAACCAACAACTTTATTTTTGTTCAATGCCTGATCATACTTTTATGAAAATACTAAAATGTTTAAATGTCTAAAGGAATGTATTACAGTTCTAAGCTGTTAATACACAAGGTAAGAAGAAATATGTCTATGGTTTTTACTTTTTCAAATCAGTAGATGTTCAATGGTATGAAAGATTTACTTGTGGATTTCTGCTGAAATGCAAATGCCTTGATGCAGTGGTGATATTCAAAATATTTAACAAAGGGTTCGCTAACAGAAAAGTTTTCCTTAATTTTTTTTTTTTCGCTCAAATGGTGCATTAGCAACATTAGCGCAAAAACTGACCTTAAGATATCCATATAAATAAAAAAGATGCGTTTGCAAAATTAATTAAGTCAGTTAAAATTTAACATTGTTTATGCCAGAACTATATATTTTTTTTATAAATAACTAGCTGCAAGGACCCACTTCGCTGGGTTTTTATTTGTGGGCAAAAAGTAACGATAGTGAAGATTAAGATAATTACATTATAGCCAATCTTACCCGTTATCACAGAATGCAATTATTAGGTCCCTCGTTTCCAGACTAATTAGAGAATTTTTATGTCCAGTCAAACGAACTATTTTCAATTTGATCAATTTTCTGGAACATTTACAATCGTTCTATAATCGAACCAATTCGAATTTAAATTCNTGAGCTTTCAGTTTTGAATGAAATTATTGTGTATAGAGTAATAATCTCCATATAATGTAAAAAAATCAACTTTATAAAATTTTTGGACAAAATTCATATTACATTCGTTTAAAATATTTATTTTAAATTTATTTATACTATAATTTCACAAATAAATTGATAGAACTACTAAAGCTAACTCGTCAAGAATGTAAACTTTTGTTATAGTAATTATTAGAACTTTTTGTTCGTTTTTTATAATAGTTAATGCAGAAAATAAAAATTTTTGATTTTGATAGAAACTGTATTTAAATAAATATTTATAATAATTGTTGAAAACAAGAATAAATGTATACATAAATTTTAAATTTATTTGTCATTCCGTTTCATTGTATTTCATTGTCGACGCATTGTGATGCGATTAAACTTTAAATTTTCATATAACAAGTATCAAAGTGAAATGCTGGACTTACATTATAAAAAATAAATTTCTAACAGTTATCAAATTTTTGATAAAATTTAATAAGAATGTTTGTAATATGGGGTTTACTGTATTACTAGAAACAATATATTATAGGTTAATTGTTGATTCAGTTCCTACTAAAAGACTCAAACGTATAAGTCAAAAGCTGTAAATCATTCTAATCTGAATCGTTTTCATAGAAATGACTAGAATTCGTTGGAAATATACTAAAATTACCGCTTCTTATAGCGGTATAGGGTCTTTATCGTTAACAGTCTCATGTTAGACTGGTTTGAATTCTAACTCAATATAGGATAATCAAATTTACTTTATGAAGTAACGCAACTAGTTAGATCATTTTCATTCCCTGTGAATATGAGATAATTTTGGTAAAGTTCAGAAAATAACACTTTATAAAAAGTATTTAAATATTTTGATTTTGTTTCATATTTCCAATATAACTATTTTTCATGATTATCAGTCATAAAGTGCATGGAAACTGTGTTACCTAAGTTTTGTTTTTCTAATTCATTTTTAAAAAATAAAAATATTAAATAAGAACTGATTAATTAAAATATCTTTTTATTAGGGAAAATAATTTGCCGTCTATTTGTTTGATAGTCTTTTTGATATACTAGAAACTCCGACTGCATTTTCTTTGATTGATTTTTTTATCTTCTTATTAGTTATCTGTTATGATTTATTTTGTGCAGAAAGAATGACTAAAAATGACTTTTCCTTTGCAAAAAAGATGAGAAAAATCAAACAAATAGCAGTGTTTTATTTCATATAAAACAATGCAGGTTTTAAGAATCTATACTTCCCCAAATTGTTTACAATAGCG
This sequence comes from Centruroides sculpturatus, assembly GCF_000671375.1. Classification (NCBI taxonomy): domain Eukaryota; kingdom Metazoa; phylum Arthropoda; class Arachnida; order Scorpiones; family Buthidae; genus Centruroides; species Centruroides sculpturatus. Next base: position 510,187 of record NW_019384458.1, read on the forward strand.
TGTAGAAACAGAAATATATTATTGACTTTTTCCGAAACCGTATCTTTAATTTATTATTCTATACTTCACAACTGGGTGCATAAGTAGACGCTGGACATCTTTAACATCACTCTTTATTCAGGCGTGTAGGATATTCCTAAATAAAGAGTGATATTAAAGATGCCTAGTGTCTACCTATGTACCCAGTTGTGAATTATAGAATAAGAAATATATTAATTTACTTATTATATTTTTATCTTTAGTAGTTACACAAATAAATAAGAAATAAAATGCTCCGTTATTACAACGCATAATGAAACATTTAAAAAGTAGCGTAAGAAAAACGCACTAGGAAAGGAAAATTAAATATACATTTACAAGATGTATCCAGAGCAAAACAAAATGTATCCATCACTGCACGATGTTTGCATGCAATGCTTGTTCCAGCACTAAAATAACCGAAGGAAATCAACTTAAGAGGATTTTGCATAACAACAAATAACCTCTGACTTTAAAGAGAAGAGAACATTGCAGAAATTGATACAGAAAGTTAGATTTACTTTTTAGAGAAAATGTTCAAAACGACCGCTTCAACGGCAATACAAAAATGTAGACTGTCGAGCGAGGCTTTTGGATGGCAGGAAGCATTCCTTAAGTCACCGTTTTACAGGCCTGTCGTATTCATCTCCAGTTCGCCAACATCACTCGGCGTTTCTGAATACCCATCGTACACCAATAGTTTTAAGTGATCCTATAGGAAAAAAATCCAGAGGGAGTTAAGTCTGGGGAACGTAGGGCCATGGAACAGGACCGTGTTTTTCTGTCTAGCGGTTACCCAAACTGTTCTAAGAGCCACTGACACATCTGTCCGGGAACGATGTGGTGCGCCATCATTCTGGTATCAAATCGGATTTAGTGTACCAATGGCAAGTAATCAAACCGTTTGTCCACTGTCATGTTTAGAATGTCCAGATATCGGTGACTATTCAGAGTCTACCCATATTTATATACAAGACCAAGAAACTGCTCAACCCAAATTCCATACTAGATATTTATGGTAAAACATGCTCAGTGCCGCGTGCATTGTGGAGCACGCAGCACTAAGTGCCGATTCTATTCCATTCCGAGAAAACAGTGTCTCGTCGGACAATAAAATGAGGTGAAGGAGTTTGTCGTCATGCTGTAAATTTAAGCTCATGTTGCGTTATTCAAATTGCTATGCTTTATTCTCTGCATTTTGTGCCGGTTGATGTTAGCGGCGAATGAGTACATGCCGCGATGATGTAATATTCAATGTATTTGTGTTTGCTACAGTTCATAACCTAACCAACCCAATTCTGGAAAGATCTCTTTTACCGTAGATAGATGTTTAAGAGACCCAGGAATTACTCTATATACAGAGATATATAAAATAATTGCGAGATAGATGGCCATTCGGGAGAGATTTCCACTCGCTGTAATTCCGAAAATAGACATTAGAGATTCGATGCGCATTAGTTAGGAGTGGTGCAACTGTAATGGAAGGTGTGTACAATGATGTATTCCGAGAAATCTTCTTGGAAAAAGAAAGAGAAATAGTTTGTTTTGGTAAATAGTAAATATTTTATTTGGCGCCTATAAAAGCGTGCATATTAAGAAGCAAAAATCACAAAAATTTTTTAGAGCGACTTTGTCTTTAATATGTGAAAAATAATTTATTCATCCGACGGAAATTCAAAAATTCAAGCNTATTTTTTAAAAGAAACAAAATCACTGAGAAATGTTACGTGTGTTTAACAACGGGTTCGGAAAACTTTGAAAATGTTAACAATGGGTTCGGCCGAACCTGTGCAAACCCGCTGAATATCACCACTGGATGACAGTCTGTTGCTAAAGAATTTTCTTACTTGACAGGAGTCTTTTGCAATGTTATAGGATCAAGAGTCTGAGAAGACCATTGAGAATTGTTTTAAAAGAGGGTGGCATGGAAACATTGAAAATAAAGTTGTGTGTATTGGAGAGGAGATCATAATGCACACTTGTACTGTACTTTACACTCAAGAAGATACACTAAAAGTTCAAAAACTGGTTGGTAACTGACAAGAAAATTCCAGTTTCTGCAATAACAACATTATTGGAAATCTATCAAATTGTTATCCAAGCAGGTTCTGGAAAATTATCTGATGAAATTGTGAAGAAAATTGTGAATTAATGTAGATCCTCCATTGCTCAGATTTGAGAAACTGCAAATACTTTGTTGTTGTATATAATACAAATCTGTTGAGTTTCAATATTTCTTCTTTAAGAAACTTTATCATTGATCTTTTCTCCTTCAACAGTGCATATAGCAAATGGGGCCATTTCAATCATAATATCATCTGCTTTATTTTTTATCATTTAAAATGCATATGTAACATTTTATTTTGTTATTAATATGAGTAGAAAGTTATTTTGGGGAATAAAACATAGGTACAATATACATCGTGTTTTCTTTTGTCTATATGTATATTTACCATTTAACAAATTTTCTACATAACAAATTTGTTTTTCCCAGAAATAATTAGATGGAAGTTAGAGTAATAAACCAAATATAAGTTAGATAGTGTTTAAGAAGATAAATATTCTCAATTTTTCTCCCCATAATTATTAGAGGTGGTATTGTATAACTTTTCCACCTGTTATAACATAACATGGGAAAGTATTGTAATTGTGTCAAATTTGACCCTCTGGGTTTTTTCAAATCTCAATATTTTGATATCCCAAATCCAAAAAATTTTTAAAAACTGGAAAAAACTGTGTGTATTTTGTTTAATATCAAAGAATTGGGTTAAGATTAAGGAACAAAATTTGGCATGGTAACTTAATATAAGGGCATTGATGCTATTAAATCTTTGATTGTAAAATCTGAGGAAATAGAGGCAGATAATGTTTTATATCTCAAGTAGGGTTGGCCTTCATGAAAATTTACCCATTATTGGGCTGCAAATTGAAAAAATTGTAGATCCATAATTTCCTACTATCATCTGTGTTTCTTTTTTAGTCTCAAGAATGGAGTTAGATAGATGAAAGATGAGACCAGATATAGAAACCTTAGTGGCAGGAGGACCGATTAACTATATAAAAACTGGAAGTCATGTTATTTCAATTCAAAAATTTCTCTTGAAAGGTGTTAGATGTATGGCCAGCACGACTATTGTTAAAGAAAAAGTATGATGTACAGGGGCAAGCCACTACTAATTTGAGGTGGAAAGCATATATTTTAAATTAAGTAAATTAAAAATATGAATAAAAATTGCAGCCTGGCATTGTGACAATGTCAAAATAAATAATTGCTTGTTAATAACACAATCACTTATGCTTCTCAAGCTTATACTAAAAAGAGTCTGAAGAATTTAATACTAAGAAAATTTTTCTATATTTCAATCATACACTGTATTTGTTGGAGTGTCATTTTTTTATTATTTNATTAACTATAAAGATCAAAGATGGCCATTTATAGCAAAAAATTTTAATATGCCTTATTATAAAGGACGATTTTATAAACAAGATAAAAATAAAGCGTTAGTTATATTACTATAATGGACAGTAAAATTCTGTTTCAGAAAGTATACAAAATGAAAATATAATGAATAAAGTAGAACGAACAAACTGTCATGCTATGTTTATCCTCAGATAATTAGATTAGATCCATTTATTATATCTAGTAAAAATCAATAGTGTACATAGACGAGAAACGAATGACCAAAATATGGTCTCTGATACCTCACTCCACTAAGTATCTCTCGAAGGATAACAAGACTGATGAGATAATCGTTCCAAATTCCACACCACACGTTTGGGGGAAAACAAATTTGATATCGTGTTACTCGAGCGCAGTGTGTGTTTCATGCTGACCAGTGGGGCAAGTGAATGCTGCTGATCTTGAAAGGCGAATTGTGAAGGTCTGTCAAACATTAACTCCAGATGTGATTTCCCTTGTCCAAGAGTCAACAATTGAACGAATACGTATATGCGTTGCTGTTAATGGAAGTAGATTTGTGATTTCTTTGAGTTACTAATAAATAAAAGTGTTTAATCATTTTGATGTAGAATGATAAAACGATGTTTTGATTAGACATATGTATGTGATCTGGTAAAATTGTTTTATTCTTTTTCGTTTGTTGTACTTTTTCTGGGTGTAAACTTTAGCCTTCTATTTGTCTTAAGAGATCTTTAATGAAATCAGAATGCATTCTTCACTGACAGCTTTATCACAAAACAGTTAAAACTTAAGAAAAGCACTACAAGGAAGCCGAACTTACACAACGCTTTATGTTTTCAGGAGTTACTCGTTTGCCTTTACCGTTTTTTGGCTGGAAAAAAATATGGTGAAAAAATAAGTTTGACCTTATCTACAACTTTACAAGTGGAACTATGGTTCTATCTGCAGTAGGAGATGAGATAATTTTATAATTTTATCCTTTCGTTTTGGGGATAGGAGGAATTTCACTGTTACAGCAATGAATAATCCATGCTCGATAATGTATGAAAGCAAGCATCGTTTACATGAATCTGACAGTTACTTCTGAGACTGGATCGTTTTTTAAGAAACATCCTGGTTCGGCCGCATTTTCGTCCATTTCAGATGGAGTTTATGGTAGCGAAAATCTACCATCATAGAGAATGACGCACAACATATAAACATTATTCTTAATAAATTATGGTGTTCTAGATTGGATTCGAGTCCGAATCCCAATTCCTGTTAGGCTGACCTCATTTTACTATAAAATAAAAATTTTAAAGTTTTTATGAAATGATAGCTGAAAATTATGGCATAATATTATTTTTCTAACTTTATGAATTCAGTTTCGTCTTCATTTCGAATAAGATTACAGTATTTTTAGTTTTAGTGACAGTACTTTGCTGTATAGTTAAAACTTTTTATTAATTTTTACTTAATTTAAAATATTGCGTTTGATTCATCTACTTTTTCAATTATTTCTTATAAATAAAAATGCATATTTTGACGGACTTCTGAGCAAATTTCGGGATTCTTGATATTATGATAAGTTTCTCCTTTATCCCTGGACTATAAGATATTACAGTCGATTCTGCCTTGCCTATAATAGTCATGGGTAATGTTATCAGTCGATTAATGTTATCAAAATTAGCGGGTTCCAAACAAATTATAAGACATTATAAAAAATTTGTTTGTTGTGATCAGAATGCAATTATTTTTTATGCTTTCTTTCCTGCTAGCAACCTCAACATGTGGCATTATTGTCATGGTCTCAATCAGTGCTTTAATTTAATTATTTTAAATGTTTTTTCTCAATACAATAGCTTAAATTGCTGGCATTACGCTAGCTGTTGTTGAAGTTAATAGCAGACAAACAATACTGGAAGAATTATTAATTAATTAATTAATAATAATTATTTTTTTATATTTTCTTGATTAAGAAATAGAAAATGATAGTAATAAATTAAATACAATGTTAAAAGTTTCCTCAAAATTAAAGTCTTGAGACAAGATAATGGAAATATACCGGCAGATCTGGGAAACTTTTAAATATGCAGTTGATTCCGCTTATTGAATCACTTTGAGACTCGGCTAAACTAAAACATTACGCAAGGTAAATACTGTAATTAGAGGAAATTCTACTTTTATTGACTCTATTATAAGAATTTAAAAATATATAACTTGAAGATTTATTAATTATAATAATAATGTCTCAAGACTTTCATTTAATTTTGAGGAAACTTTTAAGATTGTATTTAACTTATTACTATCATTTTCTATTTCTTAATCAAGAAAATATTGTCAAAATAATTTGATAAACTTCGTGTTTTAATACTAAATTTTGCATATATCTACGATAAAAAGTTCATGTTAATCTGAAAAACTCGTACAGATTATATTATAAATTGTTATTTTTTTACTACAAACATTTGAATGCTATTGTGCTGTATTGTAAATTAATATATATTCAAATCTCGATTTAGCATCACCATTTTCTGTTTTTCTTCTGGAATAAGCACTAAACCAAGTGTGAAACTACAGTGCCTTGCCAAATTATTAGACCCGTGCAAAAAATTGAGTTGTTAGTTTTTGATGTAATAATTCAATAAAAATGCAATTGTTCATAGGATTGTTTAAAATATTGATGTTTTATTATGTCTTATGAAATAAAAAGTAAGTTTTTGCTTATAAAAATTCAAATATAATAGAACTTGAAATATTAAAGTGAAAATTAATGTTTTGAATGATCATCTTTAACAGCCAGTAGTGCTTCTATATTACAAAGAATACCCTTTATACATTTTTTTATTTTTTTCATAAATGGGGCTATGCAGCCACATTTTACCAAGAACCTCTATCATTTACCTTTTTGTACTTTACCGTTTTTTTACATTTACATGTTGCCATATTTTTTATATGGCAACATATAAATATAAAAAAAATAATTTATAAAAATTAATAAAAATTATTTTAAAAAAGTTATTTAAAATGTTTGGGATATAATAGAAAATAAGAATAACATGAAAAATACGAATTCCTTAAAAATATTACGAAAAACAGAAAAGAAAAAAGTATGATTTTAGTCAATGGGTCTAATAATCTGGCAAGATAATGTAAAACCAAATTAACTGAAATAATAATAATACTCATAATTATCTATAGTAGTAATATATATATATAAGTTAGTGTTTGAGAGTTTCGAAGTCACGGTATTTGGTTTGGTGATAATATTATTTGCAAAATTATACATTTAATAAATCACAGATATTGAAAGGTTTTGTATTTAGTATTTATGAAAAAGATCCATTCACAAGTATTCTTTGGCGATTTACATGGATGGTGCTGTTTATGAGGATGCTTAAAGGTTTTAACAGTACTGTATCTTATTTTAGTGTTCTTTTCTATTCTTAATAATGAAAAATAATCTTTAATTTCTCCAAGAGCATTAAAAATATAAAATAGTTATATGCCTTTTCTGTAAAAGAGCTTCATTTCGTATATTAAATTACAACTTTCCATGTAAAAAATAATGTTATCGGCAAACTGTTAAGGTTTCTTCATAAAGATATAGAATTTTGGTAATAGTAATAGCAGAAACAATGCTTTATTTATTACCGTTTAATATTTTATATCGTTTTAAAATATGTCAGTGGAATAATTATACATTTTCTGGAAAACATTTGTTTAAAATACGTTTTTAGTTTTGATATCATATTTTTAAAATTAAGAAATTTTCAATGTATGAAATTTAACTTTTTAACATTTAATAAGCGAGAAAGAAATTACAATGAATTAATCATTAATTAATCATATTACTATTTTTTATGAGGATTGTGGCATCTATTCCTGTTCCTCGAAAGATTTCCTAAAAATTCTTGAAAGTTAAGGTGCAAAATTAATAATAATATATTCAAAATAATAAGATGGTTGACATATTTACTAGATAAATAGACATAACATTATTTAAATTTTTCCTTGAAATTAATTGACTTCTTAATTTCAAAATATTAATATGAAAATGTGTTACTTGTTTATTTCGGTATTCTAAGTGAAATTAAATGTGGTTAATTGATTAGAAAGTATTTCAGAAGTAGTTTTGAAGATTTAATAAAAATTGTGCATAATATTTAATAAAATGGCGAGAATATTTCTCAATTTATTTAATCATCTTTTATTTATTTTTTAATATACACAAATTGACATAAATGAAGGCAAATTATTTATATTAACTTTTAATTTTTTATGTCAGCATGTTGATTTACGGAAAGCTTTCTATGATTAACTTCATCTTTACATAATAAAAATTCTCTCTCGATAATTAAAAAATAAATTAATAACTTACATTTTTAATATTTGCTTGTATTGTAATAAATACATTTTTTTAAGAGTTACAAAAAAACAACCTTGTCATTTTGCATTGTCTTTTTATTGATTTTCCATTATGCTGATATTGCTTTTTTTATGTTTAAACAAGCTTGTCACTTCTATGACTTATTTGCATGCTTAAACAAAGTCATGTAATTAAAAAGATTCTGCAGTGTTTGCAATAAATCTATTTTCAAAATTCAGTTTTATTGTAGAAAGTCGTGTCATGGTGTAGGAAGTGTTTAGATTATTATTGTGCTGTACTTACCACGCACAGGCGGATAAAATCTATATTTCCTAGGGCTAAACATTTCAAAAACTGCGTGTTCCTTTATAGATCCGGTAGTATCGTGTATTGTCAGGTTTGTCGTGCGATATGTTTTTATCTTGCTACAGTAGGGACCGGGTTCGATTTTCGTGAGAATTGAAAGCGACTTTTATACTACCGTCCAATTGGCTTTCTCTTTCTTTCACTCAATCTGAACGAAAATAGTCTTACCGCAACATCATCCTGTATATTTTTATTTTTCCGGCTTTGTTATATATAAAAGAGGGTAAGTATGGCGATTTGTCATAAAATGATCTCCCAGATTTTTATATTTTGGACTCTGGACCTTGAAACGTCGATAAATGCAAAAAAAATCGGTTTTTTTATGTGTGGATTTTAGTTTGTGTGGGGGGCACAATTTTGTTTACTCTCTTCGAAGCTTTTATAACTCGTGTGTGTTTTGTCGAAAATTTCTGAAATTTTGCAGTGAAGTTTGATGATGTTACGTTTTGATGGTTAAATCACCACCAAAACTTAACAACATCAAACTTCACTGCAAAAGTTTGAAGGGTGAGAGAGATATAGGGGGGTATCGTGTGTCATATCTCGAGTGGGTCCGACTTAAATAACGATTTTCCTCGTTATTAGCATTTACAATTTTCTATAAAATCCATGCCTACGCTCAAAATTAAGCTTTTGTCATTTTATAATAATTAAAATTAAAAAAAATTAAATAATGTAAAATCTGTTATGATATTATGTTAAAAAGTTTTTTAATAGAATATCATAATAGATGGCTTCACATGTAGTTTTAAATATTGCCGGGAAAATTAAGCAACTTATTGTGGGATTTTTTTAATACTTAAAAAATGAAAGCGCATTGAAGAAGTTCAAAAATATTTTTCAGTTTTTTTAAGATAAATAATATGTCGAAGCTAGTTGTAAACGCAGTCAGTATCAAGGATGACAAAATGGACTGTCAGCTAATTCAGAATTTTATTGTCACTCCGAGTGTGCTTACTCATGTATTGCGCTCTTCTAAAAATTCTCATATATCCAAACTGATTCTACAATTACTAAAATTAATGTTTTATTTTTGCATAAATAAGAGCTTATCAACAAGGAACTATTAAATGACTTACATCAAATTTATCTATCCTTGCGCGTAAAAACTGGGTATTAAATTTTGCAGGAATTATCAATGCATTATCATTTTAAAAACTTCTGAATATATGAAACTTAATAAAGATAATTAACTGCATTCATTCAAATTTTTTTACACATAAAATACGGATTATGTAACCGTCAATTAATGTTTGCGATAAATTCATTATTGAATTCATTGATAAAAAAACAAAAAAAAAACTCTCAGATAATATAAATAATTTATATTCTGAAAGCCAATANTTCTTATTTTTATCATTTTGAAATTTGTGATTTTAAAAATTTTGTTTTAATATTTCAGTTTTTTAATAGTATTTATGGAATAGGTCCAGCCACGGCAAACCAGTGGTTCGCTTCGGGTTTAAGAACAATCGAAGATGTAAGGAAAACTTTAAGTTTGAAATCAACCAACAAAAGACTTAATTATGGTTAAGTATTTATTTTTAATATGATTTACGCATATTTATAAAATTTTTTATGAAATGTTTATATTGCCATAGAAGGAACAGGAATAAATACAGCAGTTGCCACATTACATTTAGTTTAAAGAATATTAATTTTGATATTTTTGTACTGAGTATGTCACATAAAATTGACCCCACTTGGTAGAAATGATACAAATTAATTTAGGTGAAGGACACTGATTAGAAACTGTTTCTGTACATTCCTGTACATCATCCATTCTTGTTGATATCCAGAGGGTGTACAGGTCAACATGGTGAAAAGATCAAACTTTTATACTACCCTCAGGGCTGCCGTAAGCGGGCGTGCAAGGCGTGCACCGCACGCGGGCGGCACATCCAGGGGGCGGCAAAGAGCCTTTCTGGCAAGCTCAGCATAGGTAATCATAGTTAAACAGGGGGCGGCATAATCGGTATTGCACACGGGCGTTCAAACAGCTAGCAGCGCCCCTGACTACCCTCCACTACTTTTTTCCAAACTTTCCCATCAACAAACAAATTTTTAGCCTGGATTAAAGTTAAATTCCTTTTCTCTAAAGTCTATCAATCTACCTTCGTTTAGGTTGTCCCTTTGGTTTTTTCTCTTTCATTTTGGCTTCAAATACCCATTTGGCCAGTCAGTCTTCTACTGTTTCTTTTCAAATGGCCAAACCACCTTGGATTAGTCTTGTTTACTCTTGACCAAATATTTGTTATCCTAAGGTTTTCCTTATGGCTTCATTTTTAATATGATTTTGCCACTGTATCCACCTATTAACACCACTAATAATTTTTCTAAAAACTCATTTCTGCTGCTGCTAATTTTTAGTCAATTTCCTTACTTCTCACCCAACTCTTTGAACCATATGTGAAGACAGGTTTAAAAACTGTAGACACAGCTAATTTTGTCTTATGACTTATTTCTTTCTTGTTCCAGATATTTGATCAGTTGGCTTCCTGCCTGACCTGCCTTGTTTAATCTATTGCCGATTTCCAATATGACTTTCCATCTTTGCTAAAGATTGTTCCAAAGTATGAGAACTTATTGACATGTTCTAAGCATTTGTTACCAAGTTTAACTGATAGTCTTTTCCTCTCTACTAATAGGCATAACCTTAAGTTTTCTTGTAGCTGATTGACTTACCAAAATTCCTGCAACTTTCCTCTAAATTATTTAAAGATTGCCGGAGGTCCTCGGGTTTATTGCTTAGTAGGACAATTTCCCAAACTAAAGTTTGCCAATAGTTTTGAATTCTTGTATAAAATTATCCATGAAATTTATGAATAATAAAGAGGACAATGTACATCCCTGCCTCACCCTAGTTTTTCTTGGAACCAATCACCTATTTGTCCTTCCATCCTTACAGCTGATTTGCAGTTCCTATACAGCTTTAGATTCCCCCGAGTAGAGTATCCTTAATGCACATTTCTTAAGAACTTCAAAAAGTAATCATCTAGGTACTCTATGAAATGCCTTCTCCAGATCAACAAACCCCAAGTATAATTCCTTGTTATATTCCCATGCTTTCTCTGTCAATTGCCTTACATGATGCCAAGATCAAATATTTACGCTATTGGTCTAAAGCCTGTCTGTTCTTCTCCTAGATTACTATCAACTATTCGTCTGACTGTTTTTCTAAAATGCTGGCATAAATTTTAGCTCATACACTGAGGAGTGAGATTCCTCTATAATTACAACATTCTGTTTTACTTCCTTTTTTATGAATTGGTACAATTAAACCTCTTCCCCAATCCTATGGAACAGACCAACATCTTTGAATAATATGATGTAACCACTGTACTACTGTTATTCTCCCATACTTTAGCATCTCTGGTCCGATATTATCTACACCGGCAGCCTTATCCACTTAAAAACAGATAGGATCCGACGCTTCCAAAATTTCGGTACTTTTCTCTTGTTCGGCTAAATCTGTCACTCCTTCTTTCAATAGCTGTTGAAAGTGTTTATTCCATACCTATAGAATATCTTTTTCTTTTGTTATAATTTCATCTTTATAATTCTTTATTCCTCTAGCTACAGTATTCCCACCAGTTCTGAGATTCTTTACTAATCACTGGAACATTTGCCCCCTCTTTATACTTGCTTTCTATTTGTTCCAAAATATTTTTCCAGCATCTTTGTTTAGCCATATTTACACAGTTTAGGTGTCTTACATTTAGCTTTATATTCTAACAGATTTGCTTGTGGTCTTATTTGCTATATATCTTTTATAAGTTGCCTTCTTCTCTTGTACCGCTTGTCTAACCTCTTTGATCCACCATGGAGTTCTAACCTTCCTACCTTTGCAAACGACTTCCCAACATACTATTTTTGTTGATTCTACAGTTTCCTCGAATTTTTCCCACTCCTCCTCTAAATCCATTTTGGTAATACACATGTTATTAGCTGAGGTATTAACCATATTTAATAGCATTTGGAAGATCTTATAATTTTTCTATTTTTATCTGTCAAAGCACCTTTTTACATTTCTCCTCCTAATATTGATAACAGTTTTTAATTTTCTTGGTACAAGATGATGATCACTATCATTTTCAAAACCTCTAAAGACTCTTGTGTCTTCAAATAAATGGATAATGTCTTTCTCTACAATAATATAGTCAGTTATGCTTTTCAGATTTCTAGTGTGTTCTCTCCATGTGAATTTGTGACTCTCTGTGTTGGAATATTGTATTAATAAGCACTAGTGAGTGACGAGCACAGAACTCAAACAGTCTTTGGTAAGAAAAAATCTAACAATGCCAAAACTTATCTAAAATGCTGCCATAGATGTAGTTGTCATTTCCCACTCTACTATTAAGATCTCCAGCTAGAACTATTTTTTCATTAGTATTTGTCTCTACTTCTGGGTCAGCAGTAGAGACAAATACTGATGAAAAAATAGTTCTAGCTGGAGATCTTAATACATTACTTAAACGTATTAATGTAAATTTAAATACATTATTTGGTACATTATGTAAATATTAAAAATAAAGAAAATGCTGAAAGTGGTGTCACCATCACTGTCAGCTTTTGTGTACACATATATAATCATGTTCAGACTGACTTTACATAAAATACTTATGTTGATAGCTTCAATACTTTCCTTCAGTTTGCATATACAGTGGTACCTCAGGATATGAAATTAATCCATTCCGAAACTGAGATCGTATCATGAAAATGTCATATGGTGAATCATTTTTCCCCATACAATTACATGTAAAATCAAATAATTCGTTTTAACATGAAAAACACAGTCAAATTAAAGCTAAGTGGTACATTAAAAAAAATAACTATAGTAAGGAAAACACTGAAAAATGCATTTTGTAGTTGTAAATGTATAAATAACCATAATAGAATAATAATTGATAAAAAAATGCGTACCTTTGAGGATAGACCAATGGTTCCCAATTAGTGTTCCAAAATGGAAATTGTGTGAAGGGGTACGCGCAGCAATCTAAAATCGGTCGATTTAAAATTTAAATGCATGAGATGAAGCAATCAAAAGAATAATGGGTGGACCATCAAAAATTTGGCAATTTACAACACGATGTCGAATGCACAAATTTGTTTATTTATAACTAAAAATATTCTCAAAATTTCATAAAAAAAATGCATTTGTGACAATACCTAAATGAAATTCTTACGCAAGAAACAAAAATTGTACAATTATCATTACTATCATGTCAACGAAGCGGCAATAAAATATTTACTACCATTTTGCACAACATACCTCTGTGAGAGCAGATTTTTGGCCCTGTCAAACATGAAAACTAAACATCTTTGACTTCAACTCAAAGATGACTTGAGATTGAAGCTGATCAAAAAAGCAACCAGATTTTACAAAGTTGTACAAGAAAATCGTGCACATTTGTCGCATTAAATAACCTTATGTTATTTTCATTATTATTAGAATTGTATTTTAAAGGTAATAAATGTAAAAAAAACTTATTTTATTTATCACTAGCTGTCTACCCACAGCTTTGCCTGCATTATATCGAATTTTCTCGTGGGAGTAAGATATTTTCTTGCAGTAAAATGTAGTTCATGTCCATCTCCAACATGTAAGCTAGCTCTGTACCAAATTTTATTAAAACCTGTTCAATGGTTTAGACATGAAAAGGTAACAGACAGGCAGAATTACCTTCAAATTTATATTAGTATGGATTAATATGAATTTCTGCTATAAGGGGTATGCGAGTTTGAACTCTTTCTTGAAGTGGTACACAGGAAAAACTAATTGGGAACCACTGGGATAGATGATGGTGGAGGTGTAAACTGGTTGCAGAAGAGGAGAAGGGAAATGATACTAAAACTTAACTTACATAACATAATGTAACAATAACTTAAAAATAACTTAGAAAAGATAAAAAAAATTACTGTTGTTTTATATAAATTTTTAAAAAATTTTTATTCACTGCTTTTTGCTTTCTTTCCTTCATTTCTACCAGCACTTTCACTGGATAGAGGTCGCTTGGTAAAATATCTATCCAAAGAGGTTTGGCTTTGCCTACTTTTTAAAATGTTTCTAAAATTACTTAGGCAAATTTCATTACTGTGAGCAGCAATACAGCTAGTGTAAACCTTTTTGGGATGTTTCTTTTCAATAAAATCAATCACTTTCTGATAATACATCAAGATTTCCTTTATTGAGCGAGATCCTTCCACGACAAAGCAAACACGCAGACTGAGACCAGTGAACAGAAGTGAAAAAAAAAAAAATGGCGCTGCAAACTAATGTAACGTTGTATGGTGAGTTTTTGTTCGTATCATGGAGCAAAAATATGTTTGAATTTCATGTCGTATCCTGAAAATTTCTTATGCTGGGTCACTCATATCCTGAGGTACCACTGTAGTTCTGGGATTGATCGGGTGCATTTTTCCTTTAATTATCCACTTTAAAATATACATCACTAATGTTTCATCATCCTAGTCAGGCCAATTTTAAGTGAGACTTCCTGTATAATAAAATTTCTTTTTTAAAAACAGTTTTCATAAAATAAACTAGATTAATCATTGTAACTAAGACTGCCTGTCACTAATATATATTAGTGATGATATATTTGAATGAAAAATAATTGATTCAAATATCAAAATTGTTTAAATGATTTGTTTTTTTTTTTTTTTTTTTGCCATGTTTTTAACCTTAACCCAAACAGTTAAGAAAATATTTGATCATTGTAACATGCTGATTTTTCTGAATATATCTTATAAAATGTCTGCAGTCCCTATCATTTAACAGCTTTTTTCTGCCACAACTTTGTTGCCATGAAGCTGTAGAGCTGTGAATTTGATACTGCTGAAGTATAATTTGGACTGTAGATTTACTCTGCTACAGTTCTCAAGCAGCCTCTGTGTAATTTTTTCCCAGTATTTTTATAGAGTTCACGGACAGACCTAGAAGTACCAGTCATTTCTCCAGTTTTGTTACTTCCTTTGGCATAAAACAGACTTTTGTCATCTTTAGCCACTTTCAGCTTTCATGACTTGCCTTTATTTATATAATTCTGAAATTTTCCAGTTTGTTATTACAGTACAAAATAATTTGCATGCCACTGAACAGACTATTTTGCATATTCATTATGATAATCATTATTCAAAACTTTGCATATTATCAGCTTACATATTTCATTAATTTGAATACAGCTGCTTTTTTTTTCTAACGAAAGTTTGTAGTTGCCCTGAAATCCTGAATTTTATCAGGTATAAATTATTTTTTTTTTTTTTGTTTTTTGTACAGGGTATCCCTAAAGTCTGAACACAGGAAATCTCATTAACTGTAATTTTGTTGAAAGAAGAAAGAATTGAACTGGTACTTCTCAGTGGACATAAAGGATGGTCATATTGTTTATGTTCATAGTGGTCATGTGGAATGAGGAGACCACTCCACGTGACTACGTGCATGACCTGGTCTCCTCATTCACCTGATCTTACCTCTTTGACTTCTTTTTCTGAAAATTATAGAAATTATCTTGAAGACATTAATATTCAGATTAAATAAAATGTTGTTAATAAATTTTTCATTTCTTGAGAATATGTATTTTTGCCTGTGTGTTTAGGGACACTGTATTTCCATCAAAAAATAAGTTTCACACATATAATAAACATCTTAACGCCCAATGAGTGTATATAGACACATTCAATAATCTCCTGAATGATTGAGCTAGAATTTGGCTAATTAAATAATTAATATAAAGCAATTTGTCACTAGAGGAAGACATTATTAATTTAATCAAGAGATGGTCTCCTAATGTCTCCGTCTAGTGACAAATTGCTTTATATTAATCATTTAATTAGCCAAATTCTAGCGCGATCATTCAGGCAATCATTGGTTGTGTCTGTACAAATTTAAAATGTGTAAACTTATAACTCTTTGTTACATTACCTTATTTTGATTAATATGTGCATAAAGTTTACTATTTAAGTTTTAATTAAGAGATATCTAACAAAGTTATTAATCTCTTGGTTATTTGGTGAGCTGTTTTGGCAGTGGCATACCGTGGGTGTCGGCCGCCCGGGGCGGAGGAAAATTTCGGCCCCCCCTTATTTAGGTACAGAGCCGTAACTAAGCAGGTGCAACAGGTGCACCCGCACAGGGCCCACTTGGAAGGGGGGCTCAAACTGATGTTCACAAGAAATTATATTTTTAAATTTTAAATTTTTCCGCCTTTCTACAGCGCGGTTTGGCGATTACATTTCGCCTTACTTAGACCCTAGATGTCTGTTCACCAGTGTTCCCAACTGTGGCGACTTTTAGAGGGATGTAGTGAGGTAGCAGAGACCTCGGACAAATCAGCCAAAAGTAGCGACTTTTGAGATTTTTTTATTTATTTTTTGGGAAATTTAAATTTATGTTTATAGTTTTCAAATTTACAGATTTTTCTCTACTTTATAGAGCTTTCTGGCAACTACTAATATTATTACGATATACAAAACTGTATTTCTAGATTTTTCTATAGTGTGCAGAGCTAGAAATCTGTAAAGGTAACATTTTGTAACAAAAATAAATCTGTCCGAGGAATTTTTTAAAATTACAGTACTAAATTGAAAATGGTAACTCCCGAATAAAATTTTAGTCTCGAGGTTGTAAAAGGCCTGTAGAAATTCTGACATCATTTTTTGCTTTATAGTGGTACGCATATGTGGTGTATTACACATACCTGAATGATGGATTAAGCGGTAAGCGAACTATGCGGGCGCGTAGAGCCCCGAAGGGGCTCCGCAGTCTTTAAAATGCTACTGAAAAAAGGGATTGCTAAAACGCAGAAGATAAAAATAGTCCAGAAAAACGCTTCGATATATATAGATACATGGAAGTAATAAGTGATATAGCTTTATGGCCAACAATATTAACGGATGCTATTATTGATCATATTCTGAAAACAAACCAAAAAGTATTTCTTAAGGGGATTTCTTAATAAAGGGATTTCTTAATAAACGAAAAAAAAAAGTTAAGATAATGGAAATAGATAAAACACCAAGTGAAGGAAGTAACTTGACACCCGAAAAATTATTTAAAATACAAATTTACAGTGTTCTTGACACACTATTGTGTCAAATAGATTGGCGTTATAAAAAAATGAAAATTATCTGTGATGATTTCTGCTTTCTCTGTGGCTCGTCTTTACAATACACGAGTGTTGCTGATTTAAAAGAATCGGCTGCATATCTCGCTATTAAATATAGCAAAGATTTAAAAAAGTAACTTCACAAGTGAAATTGAAAGTTTTAATTTTGAAGTAACGACTCTTATACAAAATATAGAAACTTCATCTGCGCTTAATATTCTACAGGCTCTTCGTGATTTCGGTTTAATTGAGTCTTACCCAAATATCAATGTCGCTCTTCGAATATTTCTAACTCTTCCCGTTTCTATTGCTTTGTGCGAGAAAAGTTTCAGCAAGTTAAACTTAATAAAAAATTATTTAATATCACTATCGGGCAACAACGATTATCCAATATTTCTATTATTTCAATAAAATACAATATCGTTAAAAATATTAATTATGATGTTGTAATTAATGAATTTGCTGAAATGAAAGCCAGAAAATTCAATTCAAAATAAATCTTATTAAAAATCTATTATAATGTATTTGTTTTATTATTTTCCCAAAACCAAATAAATTAAGGGGCCTAAATGCAAATTCTTGCACAGGGCACAGGAATGGCTAGTTACGGCTCTGTTTAGGTATTTCAATTTAAAAGAGCAAAATTCAGTTTTGTCACAGAACAAGCAATGAAAAATTCGGTGGTAGTGCAGCGGCCTGTTTAAAATAGTTCTATTGGATATTAGTGGTGTATATGAACGCGAATGAATCGTACAAGCAAAAAGAAAAGGTCAACAGGTTTCGCAGGATTTCCTTGGATAAAAAAATTACTAGTTCACCCGGACGGAAAGCCGATTCCCGGACTGTCCGGACGATAGCACTACCGTAGGCGCGATGCAAGTATAGATTAGGATACTATGATACGCTTCTTGTCTAGTCTTCTCAATGGTTAGTGAGCGCTAAGATTGGCTTTACTTTACTTCTAGACTTATTACACCACTACAGGACATCAAATTAGATTTAGAAAAACACTATTTTATTTTCAGAATGCATTTCGGACATAGAGTCCCTCATCAGCTATTTGCTACAAAAATTATTAGGAGGTTAACAATTTTATAAAAAGGCCGTGATTGACATAAATGAACAAAAATGTGGACTTACATTTGACATGTGGGTTCGACGCGTTGAACATTAATTAAAAGATTAAGCATACGATATACAAGATTTCTCGTTAAAAACGGTAATGTTGGTGCAATAACGTAATAATAAACAGAGGTACTGGTAAAACAGTAAAGTTATAAAAATATACATTGTTAACAAAATGATAAGTAAATTCACAGTAACACGAACAGAGTAAGAAGACGATTCGAAGTACATTCCAGGGTGACTGTCACCCTCACCCCTATCCGTTTTCACACCTCTCCCCTCCCCCCACGCCTCCTCTGGTCAAATATGCGTACCACGATTCATGTAATTTTTGGCCAGAGTTATTATTCATGATTTTCTCTTTGTTTTTAATTATTTCTAAGTGTTCGTACCATCTTCTTTTATAAGTATTTGGTTCCTTTCTAAGTATTTTGACAGTATCCTTTACAATCTGACAGCCTTCATTATTACAGTGGGCGGCTACAGCCGAGCTATCATTGTTGTGTGCTATGGCAGAGATATGTTCATTGAAACGGACCTTTAATTCCCTACTAGTTTCACCAATGTAAGATTTGGGTGTGGTACAGTCGCACTCAAATTTGTAAACAACGTTTTTTTGGTCCCATATGTTAGCTTTCCTGTTAGGTACGTTTATTTCCTTATGTAAGCTGTTGCGATGTTCGGGTACCAGAATAATATTATACTTAACTAATTTACTTTTGATTCTTTCAAAAATATTCGTAACGTAAGGAATTTATAAGCAGTACTGTCAATTGGTTGTTTGTGTGCATTAACATATTTTTTATTAAGCCAGTTACTAATCATGCGCTTGCTATAACCGTTCAATAAGTATGTTTTTATGATGTCTTCGATTTCATTGGATATATCGGTATCATATGTGGTACGTTGCATAATTTTATCCAAGTACATGTAGAAAGTATTCTTTTTTATATAAGTTGGTACTTCAGATGTAAAGTGTATGACGCTGTCAATAGTACAAGGTTTTTTATATTTTTTAAAGGTTGTTTTGTCTTTGTGTCTCGTGACGAGAATGTCTAAGAATGGTAACTGACAGTTGCATTCAGGTTCTAAGTCAAATTTAATGTCATTATCTATTTTATTTACGTGTTCCAGAATTTTATCCGCCTGTATGATGTTGTCATCATATATGAGAAAACAGTCGTCGACGTAACGGTACAGTTCTATTATACCCTTGATATTGACAACGTCATGATCGATATTGCACATACTTAATTCAGCAAGGATTGGTCCTATTATTGAGCCCATGGGGATACCATCGCATTGTCTAAAGAATCTTTTTTGGCTGACAAAATAATTATTTTCCAACACAAGAGTTACCATATCTATGATCCATTGCTGACAGTTTTGGGTTTTTAATGTAGCTAATATTCTGTTGCGTTTAATGGACGGATACATGCTGCGTACGTCCAAGGAGGCAATCCTGTAGGTGGGCTCGAACTTTAAAGTTTTGAGTTTTTGTATAAAGTAGTCAGTGCACTGTATGCTATAAGGGGATTTAACGAGGGTGTTTAGTTTTTCTTTTAAAATAAGTTCTAAATTATAAAAGATATATCCTTTTATATCTACCAGAGGTCTATAGGAGACTGGAACTTTATGGGTTTTAACCCTGTAAGAGAACTTGGGTGTTCTGTTTTCAGTATTGAGAATAAAATGTTTTTCTGTTTGGCTAATAAGATTTTGTTTCTCAAGGTTAACAATTGCCTTTTTTAATTTTTTGTTAAGAAGGTTAGTTGGATCATTATGCAGTTCAATGTACGTATTTTGATTCAACAGTTGCTTGTAGATGTCTGCGTCTACAATGGGCTCAATAATAGGACCAATCCTTGCTGAATTAAGTATGTGCAATATTGATCATGACGTTGTCAATATCAAGGGTATAATAGAACTGTACCGTTACGTCGACGACTGTTTTCTCATATATGATGACAACATCATACAGGCGAATAAAATTCTGGAACACGTAAATAAAATAGATAATGACATTAAATTTGACTTAGAACCTGAATGCAACTGTCAGTTACCATTCTTAGACATTCTCGTCACGAGACACAAAGACAAAACAACCTTTAAAAAATATAAAAAACCTTGTACTATTGACAGCGTCATACACTTTACATCTGAAGTACCAACTTATATAAAAAAGAATACTTTCTACATGTACTTGGATAAAATTATGCAACGTACCACATATGATACCGATATATCCAATGAAATCGAAGACATCATAAAAACATACTTATTGAACGGTTATAGCAAGCGCATGATTAGTAACTGGCTTAATAAAAAATATGTTAATGCACACAAACAACCAATTGACAACACTGCTTATAAATTCCTTAAAATTCCTTACGTTACGAATATTTTTGAAAGAATCAAAAGTAAATTAGTTAAGTATAATATTATTCTGGTACCCGAACATCGCAACAGCTTACATAAGGAAATAAACGTACCTAACAGGAAAGCTAACATATGGGACCAAAAAAACGTTGTTTACAAATTTGAGTGCGACTGTACCACACCCAAATCTTACATTGGTGAAACTAGTAGGGAATTAAAGGTCCGTTTCAATGAACATATCTCTGCCATAGCACACAACAATGATAGCTCGGCTGTAGCCGCCCACTGTAATAATGAAGGCTGTCAGATTGTAAAGGATACTGTCAAAATACTTAGAAAGGAACCAAATACTTATAAAAGAAGATGGTACGAACACTTAGAAATAATTAAAAACAAAGAGAAAATCATGAATAATAACTCTGGCCAAAAATTACATGAATCGTGGTACGCATATTTGACCAGAGGAGGCGTGGGGGGAGGGGAGAGGTGTGAAAACGGATAGGGGTGAGGGTGACAGTCACCCTGGAATGTACTTCGAATCGTCTTCTTACTCTGTTCGTGTTACTGTGAATTTACTTATCATTTTGTTAACAATGTATATTTTTATAACTTTACTGTTTTACCAGTACCTCTGTTTATTATTACGTTATTGCACCAACATTACCGTTTTTAACGAGAAATCTTGTATATCGTATGCTTAATCTTTTAATTAATGTTCAACGCGTCGAACCCACATGTCAAATGTAAGTCCACATTTTTGTTCATTTATGTCAATCACGGCCTTTTTATAAAATTGTTAACCTCCTATTAATTTTTGTAGCAAATAGCTGATGAGGGACTCTATGTCCGAAATGCATTCTGAAAATAAAATAGTGTTTTTCTAAATCTAATTTGATGTCCTGTGGTGGTGTAATAAGTCTAGAAGTAAAGTAAAGCCAATCTTAGCGCTCACTAACCATAGATTAGGATGTTTCAAATTTTTACAAGATATTATTATTGTTTATTGTGAAATTTTGCCGCCCCCTAAAAAGTGCCGCCCGGGCGGGCCGCCCCTGCCGCCCCCACTACGGTACGCCACTGTGTTTTGGAACTCTCTAGGCAGGATGCTGGGAGATCAAATGAAAAACGTGAAAAAAGTAGTTGTTTGACACTGAGCTAGTGTCTAGTGACTTTTCTGTTAGATTTTCAAGTGAAGTATTTGTTTATTGTCTTTAAGTGTTATGATATACACTTTAGATATCACAAGTTATGTAGCATAGACAGAATAGCTGTTCATATACTATGTTTACAGTGATTGTTGTCCTGTTGCTCACCCATCAAGGTGAGCAATAGGACATTCCATACACATTACAAGATGTTGGGTTTCAGTCTGACCATATTTGTGTGACAAATGTTTGCTGTTACTGATCCCAGATTGCTGCACAAGTCCTCATAAATTCTTGTGTTATCTGTCCACACAATGTTGGCATATATTGTGTGTTGTTATTTTTGGCTGACCTTGAATTTAAACACACTTTGACAACCATGACGCCCATCCTCTTAAATTGCAACTGGTTATTCAATGACAATAAGCAAAATTTGTGCTCACTCTTGTCATCTCCCTGAAAAATGCCCAAAGTTGAACTCATTTTGCCACCTCCACATTACTGCACTGACCAACCCGTTAGGTTGATCTTGATGCATTTGTCTTATGTCAAAATCGTCCAGAAACAGAAAAACCTGAAGACAAATGCATCAAGAATCAGTTCATGACTTATGGGATGCACTATAGAACAAAGAATTTTGATAGTTTTTACCAAAATTTATGATGATGCATGAAATCCTCACTAATTCAAACTCAGATAGTTCAAATTCCCATTAGTTTGTAACTATATTATTTGTCCTGGCCGAGGATGTAGAGATTTACACATTATAGAATTTGGTAAGTTCGAAATATGGCTACTTTGAAATTCAAAATGAAAATTCTGTCCAAACTATGTTGTGTATATGTAAACTCATTCATTTAGACCAAAGTGCACTGCACTGTACTGTAAGAGGAGAATAAACCAAGAACAACGCTAATCAGGTGAATGTGGTTTTACTTTTGCAGTAACACATTTTAGTGTCACCTTACCCATGGACTACCCTTTTCTCTCTTATCTCTTAAAATACGACTGGGTTTTGGGATTGCAAGATCAAGTTACAAGTAGCAGATTGAAATATTCATAGGGCTCTAGGCTACTAGATTTGGGTGACTTAGTACTTTTCTGGCTACATTGAGGAATTCCAATTTACTTTTTATATAACCTATCTGGCAATCTGCGAGGTTCTCACTGAACACTTGCTTTTTATCTGCAGTTTAATAATTATAAATAAATAATGAAAATAGCATTCTGTATACATATCATTTATTAAGCAAACAAAATATGGCTGTCAGTTATGTGGAATTTGGCATGTTGTACAGAAATATGTAAATCTCAGATAATTCTGTCATGATTATTTTGTCCCTCAAATTTCAAACTAATGAGGATTTCCTGTAATTTGTGGGGGAAGAAACATTCCTGAATCATCTGTACCTACAAGAATATAGCAAATTTTTAATAGGTGATGATGTACAGGGTCTATGTGTAATGAAAAAAAAAATAGTTGTTATAAACAAAAAGTTAACTGAGACATTCAGATGTACTTAGAAATTAGTCTCAAGAAGTCTTCAAGACTGGATTATCTTGTGAATCTGTTCATATAACTGTTAGAGTCAAATTTCAGACTTACAATAATGATATATTTATTTATTTAGAATTTCAAATATTACCCCTAAATTCTGTATTAAATAAAAATGTAAATCTTGAACACTCTTCTCTTGACACATGGCAGGGTAATAATAAGCACAACTGACTCACAGCAACACCAGAATCCTCACTTTATTTCTTCTGAGCAAACTTTTCCTTTGATCACCTAGTAAATACAAACTTGGTAATTATTAATTAATAAATTTAAGATTAGAATTATATTAATAATTCTAACATATGCATATTGCCAGATTATAAATCATCATCATTTACTTCTATACGTCTAGTTTGGCTTATATGTAATTTTGGCAATATTGAGCAACATAAAATGTGTTTATATAAGCTTAATTTTTATCAAGTCAAAATACATAAAATTATACATAAACTGAATCTTGCCAATGATTTTTATTTATTTAAATAAAAATAATCATCATTCCTTCATTAACTTAATGCATGAATAAAGTTGAATATTCTTACTTCTTTTTTAATATTTTCTTAAGTCATTATGAACATATAATTCTTATCGTATGGCATAAATTATTTTAGGGTTGGCATTTCATGAAGATCTGTCTGAACCAGTTTTAAAATCTAAAGCTCTTGAAATATTAAAAATGGTTGAGAATGAAGCAAAAGGGGTTGAAGAAAATGCATCTGTATGTCTAATTGGTGGATTTCGCAGGTAAATATCTTATTGTAATAGTGTTTTGTCTACAAGTTTCTTATATTTTATGATGTGATATGCATCAGAAATTGTGTGCGAAGTTTTTATTTATTGTCATGGAAATACTTTTGAGGCTCTCAAGTTGCTTGCAAGAGCTGTATTCTGAGACGAGTCTCTCGTACAAAGTTATGTGAGCCACCATTGCCTGTCACAAATTTTGCTCTAATATACACAAGCTTTTACATTAAAATAAATTGCAAACTTAACATAATAGTCACATTGAAAAACTATAACATTTTCAAATATTTATTTGCTTCAAATATAGTCAGGTTACAATCATAATTCCTGTCAAACTGATTTGTGTGTATCAAATACAGATTTGTCAAGATTTAATAACAGATTATGTGAAAAACAAATCAAGAAGAATTATTGCAATATCAAAAGAATACTCAAAGATCAAAGTTTGGGTCATGCCACTAACAAAAATAGTCAAAACTATATTACTGTTAATAATGGTGGATTGTTTTTGTATTACGGTGTAACCCATGTGGCAATAGCTTCGACTGAAGGTAATAGTGGGCCCAGATTTTTCTTAGATACAGAAACTGCAAGTTTGCAAATTGTTGTCACCAAATCTTCATATAAATATTGAAGAAATTTCTTAATAAGGATACAGTATGTAGAACATTTACTGATTATATTTTATTGGAAAATTAAACTTATTTTATGATTGCATTGAGTTATCATCATTTACAAATATTAATTTGAAAAATAAGTTTTTTAAACATTATCCAGTTGACAAAAAAACTCATTATATAGATATGTTCATAATTAAACTAAATTATTTCTTCATTCTTATATGTACTGCTTAGTTTTATACATAAATTATTATAAATCTAATAATACACCCAGATTTTAATTGGACTGTGGTTATACCACGTGTATAGGGTGACCACAAGTATTGTTTTTTGTGGTATCCTGTCCATTCTACCATTCTAGTAAAATTTTCAGTTTTTTTAATTATTCTGTATTCATTAAACTTCAGAATGGAGTTAGATAGGTAAAAGTTGAAATCAGATAAGGAAAGCTTAGGGAGTAGGAGGCCCTGATTAACGATATACGAACTTTCAGTTTGCACCAGGAGTCACATTATTTCAATTCAGAAATTTTTCCCCGAACAGAGTTAGACAGATAACCAGAAAAGTATGATATACAGAAGCAAGACACTACTAAAATCGAGAACACTGATATCATATTGCAGTCCAGCATTGTGATGACGCAACAATAAATAATTACTCTTTTTTTTTTCCTTTCCTTTTCAGAGGTAAAACTGAAGGCCATGATGTTGATATTTTAATCTCTCATCTAACTGAAGGAAAAGAAATCGGTTTACTTTCAACTATACTGAAAAGGTTGAAAGAGAGAAATCTTGTTTTGTACGGAGGAATCGAAAGGTTTAACACGCAAGATCCGATGCAGTTTGTATCCAACACTTCTATAGATAATTTTGAAAAATGTTTTCTGATATTTAAGGATTTTGGTGAAGAATGTCATGATACAGTTTCAGAAATTGCAGGTACATTTTATTTTAATATACCATTTTATTATTTTATAACTATTTAGTCATAATTGTTCAATACTTTGACAATTCACAGGCTGAAAATTAGTTAAAAAATTCAGTGACATATATCATATATTTATCTCAAGTATATAACAATCCTTTGTATTTACATATTAGGTAAAAGGTTTGAGTCACAACCAGAAGGAGACCCTCACATTTTCTAGACTGTTGGGCATATGAAGAACCAACTGGGGGCTTGATCTAATGTCCATTCCTCACCCCCCCATGGACAACCTGGCAGTAGATAGCCAATTAACTGGGCTATCAAAGTGAACAGGCCACCATTATAGGATTAACCAAGCATAATTGATCTCTTTATTGGTTAAAACTTTTAAACATGGTAAATCAAATCAACAAAGTCTTTGCCACGTTGGTCAGGGAAGTAGGACACACAGCACTAAATATGCTACTGGAACACAAATCAGGTTGGTATCATCAATGTTAGAAGTCTGAATGGAAAGGAAGTACAGCTAGCTGAAGAACTAGAAAAGTATAATGTACTGTACAAATAGCAGGTGTCACTGAAACTAAGAAAACCTAAATAACAAATATAAGTTGATCTACTCAGTGAATGATGCTCAATGCAAGGAGAGTGTAGCGTAGCATTTACATCTGCTATGGAAGATAATCTTATAGAATGGGAAGCACTCTAGCAGAGTCATCTGGGCAAAATTTAAAAATAGCAAACTGGATAATGAGATTCATCTGTGTCCATGGACCTACTGAAGGATCAAAGAAGGAAGATGTAGAAGTATTTCATGACATTCTGGGATCAGCAGTAGAGACAAATACTAATGAAAAATACCGTATATTTGTGCAGATAAGATGACCTTCAGATAAGACCAGATATAAATTTTCATCAAAGTTTTATAGTTTAGCATATATCTATCCTATAAGATGACCCCCAAACTATCAAACTATTCATAATTTTTTGAAAGAACTTCAAATTTTATTTTCTTGAATCTGGCAGCACTGCCTTGTGATTCACACTGATTTGGGCATTTGGGTAATGATCTTGACTATTCACAAAAACGTCACATGGGGCTATTTAAATACATTGGTGAGTGATTTGTTTTATTTTATGGTTTTAATTTATATAAATTTCAACTATCTATTTCTTTTTATCTGTCCTATAAGATGACCCCGGATTTTGGTTGTATTTATGATTCAACTATTGTCTTATCTGTGCAAATATACAGTAGTTCTAGCTGGAAATCTTAATAGTAGAATGAGAAATGACAACATCTATGGCAGCATTTTAGGTAAGTTTGGTAAGAAAAAACCTAACAATGCCAAAAGACTGCTTGAGTTCTGTGCTCGTCACTCACTAATGCTTATTAATACAATATTCCAACACAGAGTCACATGGAGAGAACACACTAGAAATCTGAAAAGCATAACTGAATATTATTGTAAAGAAGGACATTAAAGACTCTGTCTTCAAATAAATGGATAGAGGTTTTAAAAATGATAGTGATCATCATCTTGTACCAAGAAAATTAAAAACAGTTATCAATATTAGGAGGAGGAATGTGAAAAATCCGAGGAAACTGTACAATCAACAAAAATAGTATGTTGGGAAGTCGTTTGCAAAGGTGGGAAGGTTAGAACTCCATGGTGGATCAAAGAGGTTAGACAAGTGGTACAAGAGAAGAAGGCAACTTATAAAAGATATATAGCAAATAAGACCACAAGCAAATCTGTTAGAATATAAAGCTAAATGTAAGACACCTAAACTGTGTAAATATGGCTAAACAAAGATGCTGGAAAAATATTTTGGAACAAATAGAAAGCAAGTATAAAGAGGGGGCAAATGTTCCAGTGATTAGTAAAGAATCTCAGAACCGGTGGGAATACTGTAGCTAGAGAAATAAAGAATGATAAAGATGAAATTATAACAAAAGAAAAAAATATTTATAGGTATGGAATAAACACTTTGAACAGGTACCGAAAGAAGGAGTGACAGATTTAACTGAAGAACAGAAAAGTACCGAAATTTTGGAAGTGTCAGATCCTATCTGTTTTAAAGTGGATAAGGCTGCCGGTGTAGATAATATCGGACCAGAGATGCTAAAGTATGGGGGAATAACAGTAGTACAGTGGTTACATCATATTATTCAAAGATGTTGGTCTGTTCCATAGGATTGGGGAAGAGGTTTAATTGTACCAATTCATAAAAAAGGAAGTAAAACAGAATGTTGTAATTATAGAGGAATCTCACTCCTCAGTGTATGAGCTAAAATTTATGCCAGCATTTTAGAAAAACAGTCAGACGAATAGTTGATAATAACCTAGGAGAAAAACAGACAGGCTTTAGACCAATAGCGTAAATATTTGATCTTGGCATCATGTAAGGCAATTGACAGAGAAAGCATGGGAATATAACAAGGAACTATACTTGGGGTTTGTTGATCTGGAGAAGGCATTTCATAGAGTTTAAGAAATGTGCATTAAGGATACTCTACTCGGGGGAATCTAAAGCTGTATAGGAACTGCAAATCAGCTGTAAGGATGGAAGGACAAATAGGTGACTGGTTCCAAGAAAAACTAGGGTGAGGCAGGGATGTGCATTGTCCCTTTATTATTCATAAATTTCATGGATAATTTAACACAAGAATCAAAAATATTGGCAAACTTCAGTTTGGGAAATATAAAAATTGGTTTCTTTACTCCATGCAGACATTGTTGAACTAAGCAATAAACACAAGGACCTCCACCAGTCTTTAAATAATTTAGAGAAAAGTTGCAGGAATTTTAGTATGGCTATTAGTAGATAGAAAGATACTTTGACAGTTAAACTTGATAACTTATTGACTTGTTTTAGGCATACTTCAGAACAATCTTTACTGAAGATGGAAAGTTAGATTTGGAAATTGGAAATAGATTAAACAAGGTAGGTCAGGCAGGGAACCAATTGATCAAATATATCTGGAACAAGAAAGAAGTATGTCATAAGACAAAATTAGCTGTGTACTACAGCTTTTAAACATATATTCACAAGTGGTTCTGAGAGTTGGGTGAAAAATAAGGGAATTGACCAAAATTTAGAAACAGCAGAAAAAGTTTTTAGAAAATGATTATTGGTGTTAATATCAATAGATGAATACAGTGGCAAAATCATATTGAAATGAAGACGTAAGGATAAGAAATAATAGAGAGGTTGAGGCGCACGTTTTAAACGTGTAAACGTGTACGTGTGACGTTCGGCGCCGCTTTCCCGTAAGCCTAAAAGTTTGACAATGGTGTTCGGATAGTCGGTGGAATCACGCTCGACATTCCAAACACCATCGTCAAACTTTTAGGCTTACGGGAAAGCGGCGCCGAACGTCACACGTACACGTTTACACGTTTAAAACGTGCGCCTCAACCTCTCTATTCAGTTGAGAGTAAGCGAGGCTAATCCAAGGTGGTTTTGGCCATTTGGAAAGAATAGGCGAAGTCGTCTGGCTAAACAGGTATTCAAAGCTAAAATCAAAGAGAAAAAACCAAGATGAAGGTGGATTGATAGTATTAAGCAGGCTTTAGAGGAAAGGAATTTAACTTTAATCCAGGCTAAAAAGTTGTCTGTTGATGGGAGGGTTTGGAAAAAAGTGGATGGTAGTATAAAAGTTTGATTTTTTTTTCACTACATTGACTTGTACATCCTCTTGATATCAGCAGGAATGGATGTTGATGTAAATACAAACCAGGATTCCATCTTGGCCGAATACTAACTCTTAAAAAAGTCAGCTTGTTTCTTTGACACGAATGTAGACTTTAAAAAAAAAACTCTGTTGACGTCTTCATGAGATTTTGTGATATCAGTACATATTTAAATGGATGCATTCGTCACATGCATTAAGAATATGGCTGATTCAACATTTTTGCCAAACCTGTAAAAAAGAAGGACCATAATCAGTGTATCTACTCTAAACATAAAGAATCACCAAACTGCGACAATATTTGAATAATAAAATCTCTCAATGAACTTAACCTAATGTTTTTATCTTCACGACTAGGTGCATAGACAGACACAGGGCGTTTCTACATCATCTTTTATAATATAAACCTATTTATATTATAATAGGTTTGTAATAAACATTTTGTAATATAAGAAATTCATGATATGTTTTATGAATGTGTGTTATTATGTAGCCGACAGATGAGGGGCTTATGCCCGAAATACGTATTGGCCTATAGGATATTCTGAGTAAAGATGATGTAGAAATGCCCTGTGTCTGTCTATGCACCTAGTTGTGAAGATAAAAACAGATAAAAGAAGACAGTTTCAGAATACACAAGATTTTAATCTGTTACTTTTGTACTTTCATGTTATGAATCAAAACTAGTTAAACTGTTTTTTGAAAATGTCACAAAAAATTGTCTACGAGTGTTTTCTACCTTTTTTAAAAGATGCAATAATTTCTTGGGAATGGCTGGTTGTGTTTTTAAAAAGTTTCTATTCCACACTTGCCAATTGTTTTGAATTTTAGGGACTGCTTAGAAGTGAGCATTCAGATTGTAGATTACAAAATGAAGGAACTATTTTGAAAAGGTAAAATAAAGAAAATATTACAGATGTATCTTTTCCAAAATACTATTTTCAAGACAGTAATTGACTGAATATTGAAAACTGACTTAGTTTTGGAGAGAGATTTTTTGAATGCATCTTGTTAATTTCTGAGAAACAACTTAGGAGCAAGAAGTTGGAGGACAAGTCAGGAGAGACAAAAAGGGGTCTTGCATACTTGAATAGAATTACATCAGTAAAGACACTCAAGTGGAATTTAGAACAAAAGAAAACGTGAAGGTATTCGGACAGAGTTTTTTGACGCAAATAACATCCACAAAGAATTAAGGTAGAGAAATGAGGATTATTAGAAGAATGCAATGTAAATCTTGTAATTCTTGAAGTTTTACACCAGAGAAATTAAGTCACATGGTTTTTTTTTAATTAAGTGGGAAATCAACCCATCCACATGTGCACATACCTTTACTGTCATTTTTACAGTTTCTCAAGATTATAAACAGCCCTTTCAAATTTATTTAGGTTTTGAGTTTAAAATACTTAAGTTTCACAAATGCTTCTTAAAATTAATTTGTTTAAAATACTTTTTCCCTCAGATGGAAGCAATTTAGAATTTCTACTGAAAATGGCATCACAGCCAAGAAGTTGGACGGCGAGAAGAGTCGATCTGGTGATTGCGCCCCACTCCCAATTTTATTTTGCATTAGTCGGTTGGACAGGCAATAAACATTTTGAAAGAAGCCTGAAGAACTATGCCAGAAAGGAAAAGAACATGAAGCTTACCAGTAATGGATTGTATGATTTTACCAAAGTACGACATCGTTTCTTAAACAAATAATAATTTAGCGATTCCAATCTAATGCCACTTTTATTTCTAGGACAGGTTGTTGCCTGCGTCATCAGAAGAGGAAATATTTAGGCACTTGGAGCTGCCTTACTATGAACCTTATTATAGAAATGCATGAAGTAATGTACAGTACTCCGTTTTAATTTGGGCACTTATTTTTATAATGAAATTTTTGTACGTAAACAAATTCTTAAATACCATTGTTGATTATATTGGTTAAAATTTATTTTTTTACAATTAAAAATCAGTTTTGATATAATCCAATGAATTACTGTGATGTAAGGTTAACTAAATACATGTAAGAGTACAGAACTGTCATAATTTCTAATGTAAAGCTTCTGTATATCCGAACGTGCAGATGAAAAACCAGCAGATCTGTCCTGTGTGTTTGTGTTCTCAAGCCTTGTAAACTCAACATACATATCTTACAGAGAGACTAACATGCAGAATTTATATAAATTATCGTTTGAATTATTTTCCAAAAACTGTAATGTATAGCCTAACAAATTACGCTCATATTTACAAACCTAGTGAATCTCTCACAAAATTTGTAGGCTAGCATATGCTCTGAACACATTTGCATGGTGCACCAATGAAACATTACTTTAAAACTTTTATTGATAAATACAGTAGAGTCCCATAAAGCAAGCAAGCAACACCCTTGAATTTTGTCTATCAGAGGTATACGTTTTTTTCAACTTGCAGGCCAAGGTTTAAACTCTCATAAATCATGTGATAATGCAGGTTTCAATAACGAGATTTCCTATAATGCATAATGAATTCCCCGCGTTGTATGAGACTACTGTATTAAGATTTTTGTTGAATAAATACAGCAATTCAAGGAGTGTTATATATCAAGCTATAATTTTGTTTATAATAATTATAAATTAGATTAAACTGGAAGAAAATAATAATTAAAATTATTTAATTTAATACAAGATAGTGCCTCTCTCTAGGGTCAAATTTATTAGTAATTTGTAATTTATAATTATTATATCCCAATGATATATAGCAGTTGAAGGAGTGTTATTGGGATGTTTATAGATAAATACTAAGTTGGCAACCTTTAATTGCTTATATATTGTATGCATTTGTTTTATAAAATAGAAACCAAAAGAAAATTAAAGACAAGAATTAAAGAACATATATATACCATTAAAAATAATTTAATATCATTATCAGTGGCACAACATTATAATTTCAAACCCCCTTCATTATTACAAAGATGTTCTTGTGATTTTTTTGTCAGTATAAATTTAACACTATGTAGAAATTTTGAAGGTGCATGATATTGATAAAATGAATAATGTGGAACTGAGACTACATGAGGGGTGGAACGACATCATATTACAGAACTTCAGAACAAGGCAAAACAAGATGTTGGAGTGAAAGTCCCGTCGTATTAATAGTAAAGGAATTTGTATAAGGGCCTTGAATAAGTTCTCACTGTTCTTTAACAGATGACGTTTCCAGAACCACGTGTGTTTATTTTTAGATGGTGACGCATCTGTAAGGAAGTACAATAAGCGACCTTGAAATTCAGTATATGTCATTTCACCGAAGTGTAAACAACTTATTTTTTCATTGTGTTAAACATGTCTAGTTTCGTGCCAAAAAAAAGTATTTGTGGGGAATTTTAATGCACTATTTTATTTTTAAAAAATCTGCAGCTGAAGCGCACAGAATTCTTGTTGAGACTTACGGCGACCATGCTCTGTCAGAAACAACATGCAGAGATTGGTTTAGACGCTTCAAAAATAATGATTTTGATGTTGAAGATAAAGAACGATCTGGTGCACCAAAAAAGTTTGAAGACAAGGAATTAGAGGCATTACTTCATGAAGACTCATGTCAGATGCTAGCTGAACTTGCAGAAACATTAGGAGTTGATCACACAACAGTTTTGAAACGTTTAAAAGGATTAGGAATGATTCAAAATCAAGGACATTGGGTGCCGTACGAGTTGAAGCCAAGAGATTTCAAACGGCGTCTTTTCACATGTGAACAGCTGCTTCAATGGCAGAAAAGGAAAGGTTTTCTGCATCCTATCGTGACAGGTGACAAAAAATGGATACACTACGATAACCCTAAGCGTAGAAAATCGTGGGGTAAGCCCAGCCATGCATCAACATTGTCAGCAAGGCCAAATATCCATGGTTCAAAGCTTCTGCTCTGCATTTGATGGGATCAGCTAGGTGTAGTTTATTACGAGCTGCTCAAACCAAACGAAACCATCACGGGAGATTGCTATCGACTACAATTGATGCGTTTGAGCCAAGCATTGAAGGAAAAATGGCCACTATATGAGCAGAGACACAACAAAGTGATTTTGCAACATGACAATGCTCGGCCACATGTTGCACAACCGATGAAAATGTACTTGGAAACGCTTAAATGGGAAGTCCTACCCCACCTGCCGTATTCACCAGACATCGCCCCTTCGGATTATCACTTGTTCCGATCGATGGCACATGGCCTGGCTGAGCAGCACTTGCATTCTTATGAAGATGCCAAAAAATGGGTTGATTCTTGGATAGCCTCAAAAGACGTGTCGTTTTTCCGACGTGGAATTCAAATGCTGCCAGAACGATGGGAGAAAGTAGTGGCTAGCGATGGACAATACTTTCAGTGACGTGTTTAATACAACTTTTTTAAAATAAAGTGTTAATTTTCACAAAAAAACAGCCAGAACTTATTCAAGGTCCTTATAATAAAGCTGTTATAGGAGTTGGCTTTGTATTACTTTCATAAATTTGTTCGAAGGTCTTATTGTATTATTTTAATAAAAGGAGGATTGAAAAGATTGGATTGATACATTACCTTATCATAATGTAATGATAATTAAGTTCATAGATTCAATTCATCCTTTTCAGTTTATAATATAATTGACAATAATTTATTATTAATAGTGAATTATCTGTTGGAATTTGGAAAAAGAAAGAAAATATAACTAGTATATTACAAAATACAGTCGACCCCACTGTAACACTGTTGATTATTCCATTTTATATGAATTCCATGTTGTACAAGTCACTTAGATTTTACAAATACGTGAGCCATTCACAGCCCGGCACACACACAGTCGACCCCCTATAACATGGGTTCATATAATGCGGACTCGTATATTGTGGCAAAAAAATTGTGACCGTATTTGTATAAAGACACTAAAAGAGACTTGTAAAATGCGGTAAAATGTCATCGCCAACTCGTGTCGTGACAGGATTGGTCGAATCTGGACCAATAGTGGACGAGCAGCCGAACTACTTACACACTACGGAGAGTTTAGGTGGGTAAGTTGAGTTTACTATCATCTGTACAATATATAAATTAGGTACTGTAAGTCTAATACAGTACTGTAATTTTATACATTTCTTTTGAAAAAAACATTTCTTATTCAACGGTCATAAAAATTATTTCTATTAATGATGTCTCCAAAGTTCAGCAAATTTTTCTGCAAAAAATAACTTATCAGAAAATGCGCTTGCCATTTGGTGCGCTGCTCCGCAATGAAAACAAGCTTAAGCAATGGCGTCGTCGAACAGTGCACACTCAGTAAGTAATCCTACAATTTTTTGTTTATAGCATAGTTTATACGGATTATTCCCAAAAAATTATACGTGTTTTGGAAATGAGTCAAATTAGTCTAGAATCAATTACAGTAGAGTGTCGTTTATCCAAAAGCCAGTTATCCGAAACATCGGTTAACCGAAAGCATTCCAGTCGGCAAATTTAAATTTCCGCTAGTGCTGTAGCACTGCAATCTTTGGCTATATCTTGGCCTACTCCAATATTTTTTTTGTTGGTGTGTGTGTTTTAGCTGGCAGCACTGGCACTTTTGTGTAGTGTTTTTCTGAGGACTGTGTGGTGCTGAATCGAATGTTTTTGATACTAGATAACTTCTAAAGTATAATTTTTTTTGTTTTTATATTTTTATTTTGTTTGTAAAAAATAAAGAGATAATTTTTAACGATACAATAGCCACGATTATTATTTGAAAAAGTATACATTAGGCTTAACATCAACAAAAATTCAACATGAAGCAACACGCAACAGAGAAAAATTTCACCACAGGATAAATTAATATATTTTTTCATACATAATCGGTTATCCGAAAAATAAGTTATCCAAACATCCCCAGTCCCCAACTGATTCAGATAAACGATGCTCTACTATAATTTTATGGAAGAAAACCTTTCAAACAGCTGTAGTCCATAAACTGCACATGTGCCGGGCTGTGATTGGCTCGTGTATTTAAGGACTCCCACATGAAATTCTTATAAACTGGAACGTATCTACCATGTTATAGGGGGGGTCAACTGTATTTGTAAAATCTAAGTGACTCGTACAACATGGAATTCATATAAAACGGAATTATCAATAGTGTTATAGGGGGGGGTCAACTGTACTAAACAGTGCACTGTATATATACAGAAAATGCTTTAGTCTTGGTTTACTACTAATGTTATGATGGTCATGATGGATACTGGTGTTTATACTGTATGTATGTGGGCTGATGAGAGGTCTTTGTACCCGAAATGCATTCCTACTAAATTCTGATTAGATTTTACTAAAAGTGGCCTATAATTAATCTTAGTCTATTTATTCCAGTCAGCCCCTGATGTGATAAATCCTCCAATTTATTACAACCCTATTAGACTAACTAATTCAATATAAATACTGGTAATGATAACAATTGATAAATTAATTATCTACGCGAATGAAATCCAATAAATACAACTAAATAACTTTTATTTTGAGCCAGTCATGCCAGTCATTTTGAGCCATGTATTCACTCTTATATATGAGTAATGTTACAAAGTGTCTTCGTAATGCTACTCATATACAAATTAATTTGTTTAAATTTTGTGTGTACAAAATGTTAAACAAACTTTTTTGATGTCTATTAATAGTCAAAATATAATAAACAATTCAGGCCACCTGGGTAAGGGCACCATTTGCATCCCCTCGCCAGTGACAGCTCTAAGAGTAATGACAGTTGAGTCACACATGTATGCAAAGCTTGTGTATCTCAATTGTATCTATTAAACATTGCTATTGTGCACTTGTGTTTCTTGAGAAACACATAATCCTCATTTTTTCAATTAAGAAACACAATTGGAACAAATTGCTATGGTTACATTATATTGTGACAGCCGGAAATGTAACCCATGTTACATTCCTTACGGCCAGGAAAGCAACAAGAAACTAAAATTTGAGATGATTACAATACTTTCCCATGTTATGACAGCTGGGAAAGTAAAACACATTTTCTACGGATCTAATAGCTTGGACAGATCTTAACAAAAAAAAATGTAATGTTGTGGTCCTCTGAAGACAAGAAAAGCTCCATGAGGGAGAAAGACAATTTGTATGAAATTTTGTTAACATTATTAGGCTAAATAATTTAATTATAATTGATCATAATTATAGGATGACTGTACCACTATAAGGCGTTCTTGCCATATATGGTGTAACAAGTTGTTGTAGCAACATCTTAATTATTTCATATCCCTATGTTTATTTGTTAAATTATATTATAAAACAAATCTGTTTCGATTGTTTATTCATTTCAACGATCTGATTCAAAACAATTTGCCTTATAAAATATCATGATGTCTGATGAAAGATTTTAATGTTTAGTCAAATATATCATTGTCATGTTACTTTGGTCATTCACATTATTTACCATATATATATTATACACAGCAGAACCACGATTATCCAAGGCAAACATGTAAGTGAATAAATAAAATACATTATTTCTGATTTATAAAAGTTTTATCATGAATGTAGTATCATCCAGTGTAAATATAATTTTAACCTCAACTATAATGAATGAGCAACTTCATCTTAGTACCCACAAGTGCAAAGAGTTTTCCTCCCATATTCATTGTATGTCCTAAATACAGTCAACCCCCCTATAACATGCGTTCCTATAATGGAAATTCCTATAACGTAGCGAAAAAATTGTAGCAACATATGTATAAAGGAGCTCCTAAAACGTCGCCGCCGACTCGTTTCGCGACAAGATTGATAGAATCTGGACCAATAGTGGATGAGCAGTTGAACTACTTTCCTCCGCCCTGCGCCATGCTACGGAGCGGCTAAATTGAGTTTGCTATCGTCTGTTCAGTATTATATATAAATTAGGTACTGTACATATAATTATATATTAATTATATATAAATTAGGTACTGTATATATAATTATATATTAACTTAATTTATTGTAACTTTATTATAATTATATATATGCTTTCTGCCGCCTGGCAACACGCTACGGAGATTTTAGGCTAGTAAGTTGAGTTTATTATCGTCTGTACAGTATGTAAATTAGGTACCGTAAGTCTAATACAGCACTAATTTTATACATTTCTTGTGAAAGAAACACTTCTTATTCAACGGCCATAAAAATTATTTATATTAATGATGTCTCCAAAGGTCAAGTTATTTTTCTGCGAAAAATTCGTTATCAGAAATTGCGGCCGCCGTTTCGTGTGCTGTTCCATGACGAAAACAAGCTTTGAGCAACGGCGAACGGTGCACACTCAGTAAGTAATCCTATAATTTTTTGTTTATAGCATAGTTTATACAGATTATTCCCAAAAAATTATACGTGTTTTGGAAATGTTGAGTGGAATTAGTCTAGACTCGGTTAATTTTATAGAAGAAAACCTTTCAAACAGCCTTAGTCCGTAAACTTCACACCTATCGGGCTGCTATTGGCTCATGTATTTAATCATTCATACAACATAAAATTCAATTAACGTGGAACGTATCTAAGCATTATAAGGGTACTGTGGATAGTCTACTGTATCCAGAATAGACTATCCACAAAAAATAGTTAGCAATACAAATATAAAAGACTTATACGGTAATTTTTAATCCGAAATGGCCATCCATTGTTTCATCCAAGTTTTTGATTATTTGAGGTAGCATCAGTTCGTGTTAGCTTGGATAATCAAGGTGTATAGATTTTAATGTATGTATATATTTCTCATAAGGTTAATTATAATACTTATTTAGAAGTATGCAGTCTTAAAATTGAATAATTTGAACAACAGATGATGATTCCCATTCAAATTATCCAAGTTTGTTAGTTGAATATAACAAAAATACCTGAAAATTTGGACCAGATTCAATTTATAATTACCAGCACAGGCAATGGATCCATTATTATACACTCTTGACAACACTGAAAATATGGGAAATTAAATTGATTTTTCTTATTAATGTTAATATTCTTTATTCCATATTTTTTGTAAATCATACTTTTGATGATACAAAGTCAAAACAAAATCAAAAAATGAAGGCAGTCTGTTGAAATAGTCACCCTTTTGTTTATTTCCACATTCCAGAATGCATTTGATGACAATGACTCGACCTCCTTTAAGCTGCTTGGTTATGAAATAAATTTAAAATTTCTTTTAAAATACGATAAAAATATATCAAATGTCATCTTCCATTCTTCCATCCGTGTGGCACTGAAACTATTGCTTGATCTTTTATCTAATGGGAGAAGTGCTGTTAATATATAGATTTCTAGCTGCCCCTTGCAGTGAATTCTTGCAAAAAATATTTTCAAAAATTTATGAAATTTACCAAATGACAGTTTTAATATTAAAATAAAAAAAAATGAAGGCAGAAGTCTGTTGAAATAGTTATGCCAAATGTATTCCAAAACAAGCTAATAAAAGGTGACTATTTCAAATGACTCTACCTTCATTTTTTGACTTTAATATTAAAACTGCCATTTGGTGAATTTCATAAATTTTTGAAAGTAACAGTTGTTGTTACTGATGTTTAAAGATGAATTCCACTACTGCTTTAATAAATACATATGATTTTAAATGTTTGATATAAAACTATTATATTAATTTATGAGTGAGTATCCTTGAATTTTAATACAAATGTTGAATATTCCTGATTTTTTTTAATCAAATATAAATATTCTTTAAAAAATGCCTGTTGTTATTTGACTTAAATTTCCAAAACACTTTGCTCAAATATAACTTTATATTCAGTTAAAAACAAAAACATTCCTCCATTTCTAGTCTTATTTATAAATCATTCATGTTATTAAATAATATTAAAAATTACAAAAGTTCTTTAAGATGAACGAAATATTATTATTTTAATATGCAAAACTATTTTACACATAAGATGAATGAACAACCATCTACTTCAATGCCAAACATACATTGAATACTTACACAATTACATCTCTATATTTTGTGACTCAAGAATTATAACCTTGTCATACAATATTACAATTGTAACCACAAACGTAAACTTAATTTGGTCATTCGTACAATTAAGGAATATGGTAATGTTAATATTTCAGTACCTCGATTCTTTAAATAAAATTTTATTTAATTAAAACATTTGGGAAAGAATATTAATATAAAATTAAAATTTGAATTCTTTGTATTTCTTGGGAGCTTTCCCACTGTCTTGTTGCTGTTTCTTTCTTTTGTTCTGTAAAAAATTTTAAATGATGATAATTAACTTGAATAGATTAAAAAGAAAATAATAATTGTACTGTATTTACCCTCTGCCTTGCAGCATGTTCTGCAACCATATCACTCAGATCTTCTTTTTGAAGATGAGACTGTTGTTCCCTGACAGTCTGCTCGTATCTGGCGGCCATTGCTGCGGTATCCATTTCTAATTCGCTTGGATCTAGAGCAACTTCAATACCATGAGGAGGAACGGAGGTGGTACCTGAAATAACCATGCCCGGTGTTTTCGGTTTTCCACCAGGAATAGCCTAAAAGATATGAAAATATTGACATGTAACAGATAAAAATTGCTTGGTAATTAGGGGGCATGTTTCCTAGTAAAGCTGCTTTACTTAAGCTGCTGGAGGGTGCTTTAAGCAATTTCCATTTTCGTAGGAAACACTTCTAAACATCAGCTACTTGGCATTGTTGTTTGGCTTTCTGTATAAGTTGTTTTGTATGAATAAAAATGTTTAGTTAGAAATGATGCAGAATTGTCCCTGAGACTATAAAATATTGGAAGCAGCTGATCAAGAGACTGCAATATTGTGTAACAATGCAATTACCTATATGGTAAACAACAATAACAGAACATATGCATTCACCATCACTAATAAATCTGAAGATCAGCCATCTTAACTTCTGCCTTCAGCAGTTGTGAACCTCGGTGCACTAGTGCTATACAGCTAACATAAAGCAGGAATAGTTTAACTGTCTTAACAAAGCAACTTTTCTAGGAAATGTGCTCAATTTATATAATACAATAATGTATTGATTAAATATTATTAAAAATCTTCATAATAAATATTAAAATAACTTACTGCAGATAAATCATATATGTGAGTTGAACCCATCATGGCACTACCAATTTTTTCAGATTTCTTTTCAGGTAATATTGTGTACAGAGCTGGTGTTTCTCCACTGAAATGATTACAAATAATAAGATACTCTTTTTTTATGATGTTGACTACTTTTCTCTAACATTATTAAAATATACAAACCCTTCCATTTCGGCTTCTATTTTACGTTTTCTCAGTTCTATCATATCGGGTGTTTCCATTCCAGCAGGTATAGAACTAAATCCGCTTGGAGTAACCAGTCCTTCAGCCGGAGTTACCAGACCTGTTTCATCTTCTGTTTTTTCTTCCTCCTCTTCATCTTCTTCTTCTTCATCCTCTTCCTCTTCAGATGACTCAGATTCTAATTCACCCCACAGAGTTCGGTCAATATCTTCATCATTTAACTGGGGCTGTATAATTAAATTCCGAAATTATATCAAAATGCCTTATTCTCAACGTAATCCAACATTCAACTTAACTACAGGTGAAATACAGTTAACTATAATTTAAATTTGAAATACAGAAGAACCCACCATATGTGGACTCACCACATGCTTTTTCAGGTTTACACTATTGATGATTAAAAAAGAAGGAAACTACACAAAATACTCTTCATTTTGCACTAAGTCTGTCCCATTTTTTTAGGTGCACAAAGTCTCAGTTTCTTGTTCTGAGAAACAAAGAAATGTGACTCATTTCTTTGTTTTGTACTAAACACTGGGGAATGTGTCAGTCTTTATCTAGAATACTTGTTTTTAACAAGTCTGCATGATATCAGTGCTTCTCTTTGATTTCATTTATGCTAATTACTTTGCAAACATGACTCCAAAATGCAGTAGTGTTGCTGGTAGTTCTGATAATCCAAAGAAAAGCTACAAGGTTCATACTTTAGAGAAAAAAATTAAAATTTTAGGTTCAGTGAGAAAAAGTCTGCTTCACAAAAACAGTTTTAAAAAGTTTTCATATTTACATTATCATAATAGTTATATTTTTTTTATATAAATACATTTACAATATGATAGTTATATTAGTAGGTATTTAATAATTAATTCAGGTGCTATTTTACACACATTTCTGCTTACATGAGTGTCATGAAATGTACTGGTTGCATATGGCAGGGCCCTATCATATTTATCATTAAACTTTTATTACCTTAATTATTATTATTTCAAAATGGTATACACAAAAAAATAAAATATATACCTGATTATCAGAAAGCTGCGTTCCAAATACGTCACCATAAAGAGGACGTCCAAACTCGTCAACAGGAGGCTTACCCCATCCACCGGCATGATATCCAAAAGAACAGCTCTATAATTTATTAAAAACTTGGTCAAACTAAACATAAAGATAATAAATAAATATTAAGACAT
Source organism: Centruroides sculpturatus (assembly GCF_000671375.1). NCBI lineage: Eukaryota > Metazoa > Arthropoda > Arachnida > Scorpiones > Buthidae > Centruroides > Centruroides sculpturatus. The sequence goes on from NW_019384458.1 coordinate 552,067, forward strand.
ACCAGAAACTTACATCAGGAATTGGAGCATTTAAACCTGGAATTTTTAAATTTGGATAAGAAGGTGGAGGCCCGTATCTCTGCATAGCAATTAGCCAGGGTGGAGGACATTTATTGGCATTCTAAAAATATATAAAAGATAAAATTTACTTATCCTTAACAAGAGAAATATAATTTTTGCATATAAAATTTTACAATTCAATCTGTTTTTACTTCTGAAATAATTATGGTTTAATTATAAATGATGATATTTCCAAGATAACAGTGTGTAGAAGCTAGATTTAACTGTATTTGCTTGATTTAGTAAAATAAGGGAGTAGTCTAATATTTGAAATGAAATTCTTTCCTAAAATATAATTTCATGGATCAAATAGTCATAAAATATGAATATTTGGTCCATGAAACTATACTTTGAATCATACAAAGTTTTAAATAATTCTATTATTTAGTAATAAAATTTGTTTTAATGAAAGTCAAACTAATTAAAAATATGCATTATCCAGGTAAAATAGGTTTAACACAGTAAAATCTCAATTTAATGGACTATGGATTTAATGGACAAAATTTCTGGTCCGTATTATATGCCATATGTGAAAATTAACATCCTGTTAATTTAATTACATATAAAAAGTAATTTAAAATTAGCAGGTTTATTTTTTCAATTCAAGAGTCACTCCTCACAGTGTCTTTTCCAAAAAAAAAAAACGTTGTTTTTATTCATACTCATTTATTACAACCTCAGAATTATGGTGTGTAAATAAGCAATAACACACAGAAAACTTTCCTGTGAAATTAAACTCCTCATACATACTTAATTTTAATTATACAATTTTTTTTAAACTAATTCATTTGTCAATTTTCAAACACATACATTGGGAAAACCTACTTTATTATATAATGGACTTTCAGCTTTAACAAACACCCCTTGCCCAAATTAGTCTGTTAAGTTGAGGTTTTACTGTAATATGTAAATATCACTATGATTTTAATTCTCTCTAATTTTGTGAGTTAATGATCAAATTAAGAGAAAACAAATTTATAAAATCTTTATAATAATAATACAGATGTAGTTAATTCAAATTTTGAATTTGCACTATTAAAAATTAAACACTGAATTTTTAATTTAAAAATAAAATCTAATAATAATCAAGTTATAATAATAAAATGCTTAACGATTACCAGTATATTATATAATATTTTTACTTTAGAATTTTGTTATTCATCTTAAAAGTTTATTGATAACATAATCAATAACAATGTTTTAAGAATGACATTATTATTATTGCGAGAATGTGATAACAGTAGCATAGCATAATGCCATTGTTTTGTGATCTCGCAAAATACTTTAAATTACAACATCATTTTCAAAAGAATATTTGATTAAGAAGTATATTTTATTGATATAGTAATTACAAGAATTATTTGAAGAAACTAAAATAAACACATACAGGTTTATCCAGTATTAAAGACGGAATGTGTATGTGTATATATATTCCATCTTTAATATTGACATCTTTTATTATGAAAGAAAATAAAAGTAAATCATGACAATAAAACTATGTAAAATAAATTATTAGCCATTAAATTTTAAACTTACAGGTCCAGTGGGCATTCCTAATGCTACTCGTAATTCGTCACTGAGTTCACCAGGTTTTTTATCTTTTAGACGTGTTTCTAATTCTTTCCCCTGAAAATATTAAAATATTCTAAACAATTAAAAAAATCCATAAATAGTCTCTATTATAAATAAATTAACCATACTATAAATATACAGTAAAACCTCTGTAAATTGGAATTGCAAGGCACCAAACTATTTTTCAGTTCAGCAGGTTTTTTTAACATAGGAAATTGCTCTGTTCTGAAGAATTTTTCCCATTTAGGTAAGTTTCTGTTTTATTCAAGTTCCATTTTGAGCAGTTTTTACCATATATAATCTTTTATTACTTTCTCAGCTCTGTTATACATTACAGAGGAAAAATATGGTGATTGGACAAAAAAATGACCCTCTCCAAGATTTTTAATTTTTGGACTCAAGGGAGCTTGAAAAGTTGAAATGCAAAAAAATTGGGGGTTTTATCTGTATGTATGGATGTTTGTGTTTGTTTGTTTGTTTGGAGCATGATTTTCTTCACCCTCTTTGAAGCTTAATAACTCCTGTGCTTTTTGTTGAAAATTTCTGAAATTTTGTAGAGAGGATTATGTATTAGGGGGATTAATGTAAATTAAAGTGATTTTGTTAAAGTTCAATGGGATGGAAAAATAAAGGGGATCATGTGTTGTTTCTTGAGTAGGGTCAGACTTAAATGATGATTTTATTCATTGTTAGCATTTACAATTTTTTATAAAACCCATGCTTACCCTCAAAATTAAGCTTTTTGCCATTTTATAATAGTTAAAAGTATAAAAATTTTTTTACTAATACAGTAGAGCGTCGTTTATCCGAATAAATTGGGGACTGGGGTGGTTTGGATAACTTATTTTTTGGATAACGAATCATGTACGAAAAAATATATTAATTTATCCCATGTTGAAATTTCTCTCCGTTGCGTGTCGCTTTGCGTTGAATTTTCGTCGATGTTAAGCCTAACGAAGACTATTGTATCGTTAAAAATTATTTTTTTATTTTGTACAAACAAAATAAATTTATTGAAAAATATAAAAACAATAAAAAATTATACTTCAGATGTTAATTTAGTATCAAAAACGTAAAATATTTGAGTAGCCCGAGAAATAGCCGAAAATTGCAGCGCCAAAGCACTACCGAAAATTTAAATCTGCTGACTGGAATGCTTTCGGATAACGGACGTTTCGGATAACCAGCTTTCGGATAAACGACGCTCTACTGTATATCATAACAGATGGCACCACAAGCAGTTTTAAATATTGCCAGGAAAGTTAAGCAACTCATTGCTGATTTTTTTTTAATCATTTTAAAGTTTGAAATCATCATGTTTTCAAATTTCAAAAGTCTAGCTATGTTTGTGATTGAAATGAACTTTAGAGGGCAAGTCAATCTTATACTGTTTTTATCCACCACACTGTAAGCTTGCATTTAATATCTTACGTATATATGGAAACAGCTATTGAAAAAGTTATTTTGAATAAAATGGTGATTAAGTGAAGAATCCTTACAGATAGACAAGAAAAAAATGAGAAATTATGTTTGATTAAATATTGTTAACTTAATTTGCATGCAGATATGTTAAGTGACTTAATTTGTATGCTGAGAGTAAATAAGTTATTTTCATCTAACTGTGAAAGCAACTTAAAAAATGTATACTGAGAAATTTTGTGTCTAAGTCTTATTTGCTTCTTTATTCCCCCTATTTATTTGTAATTTAAGAACAGTTTTTTATAGCACACATTTTGCTGGCTACAACTATTTTATTATGTAATAGTGTAAGTTTTCAACATGAAATGTAATGAAAATTACCTTTTATATATAACATAATTATTTCTGAAATATTATTACCTCATAATATAAATCTCCATGAATTGTCATCCTTGGTTTGGTTTGCCATTTAAAGAAAGCATCATGCAGTTTTTGATAATCGATATCAATTTTTCCTAATTTTGGTCTCACTCTTTCTCTCATTTTTGCTTTCAGTGTTTTTTCATCTTCCTAAAAATAAAATACATTTTATAAAATATTTTTAAAAACAAACAAACAATAAATTATTATTTCTGTTTTCATTACAAAGATTACAAACTTTAAATATTTAGTCTTATTCTAAAAAGTATCTACTTTCTACCACTTTAAAATTTACTTTAACTGGTTTACCAAAATATTGTTAAATAGATAAAACCTAAGCTTGTTTTTTATTTTTGAGTTTTAATTCAATATTTTTGTACATTTTATATTTAAAGAACGTTACTAATAATACAGTTAAAATATAATTACATTTGTTTCTTAAACCAGGAAACATACTTTTCAAATATTAATTATTTTATTTCAAATTTTAATAATGCCAATAAGTTTTATCATCAATACCAAAGTTCTGCCAATTAAAAATTAGTCAACAGATTTTGAAAATAAAAACTAAATAAACCTTTAAAGTCCTTTTAAAGAGTTTATTTAATTCTGTCAATGCATTTTTCAACAGATTTTGCAGCCCCATGTGTTAAATGGCAGTTGCCCAGGCCCTTGCCACAACACTGTTGTGCAGAATACACATTAATAATGGTATATAAATGTAATGAATAATTATACAAAATTTATATAAAGAAAAATGGATAGATACAAAAGAAAAACAATTTATATTGGATCCATCAAACAGCAGAATGCCTATTTTAAAAATTTGATTCAAAACTCATAAACCCAGAGAAAAATGTAGACCTTTCGTTGATTTCCAGAATTCTATTTTGTATAACTTAGAGCATTATCTTAAAAAGAAACTAAATGATAACCTACACTCTGATTACAGAATAACATCGGCAGATAAATTAATTAACAGAATATTAAAAATAAAATTTGAACCTGCATACAAGCTATTATGTCTAAATGTAATTTTGATGTATCCAAATATAAAATGGAAAATGATAGAAGCAAGCTTACAATCACTGGATGTACAAAGTTGGATCCAAAAACTAATTCAGTTAATGTATTTTGGTAATTATTTTAAAACTGATAAAAGGTATTTCTGTCAAAAAGAAGGCATTAGCATGAGTTCTGTGATAGGACCCAAATGTGCAGAAATCTGTGTGAATACAACAGATAATAAATTAGCTAATTTACCAGGTGTAATCCTTACAGTAAGATATGTAGATAATGTTTTAATAGTATTCAATTCAGAAAAAATAAATGAACTAAAAACAAAACTTTTCAAATAACCTAAATAAGCATATCCAATTTGAAATAAAACATGAAATTAGAGGTTGTATAAATTACTTAGACATAACAATAAATAGAAGTAATACAGGAGTTACTTTTAAAAATTTAAAGAATATATACATTTACTAAACAAAGTAAATTAGAAAAATCTGGTGTTGTATACAAAATGTTGTGTACATGTGCAGATAAAGTCCATTATATTGGAGAAACTGGAAGAATATTGGAAAAAAAGGATAAAACAAGAGGCATCAATCAAATTAAAAAATACTCAATCACTTTGGTTTATACATTGCAGTGAAAATAATTATACAATTAATAAAGATAATATTAAAATTTTGTTTCTAGAAAATGATGTATATCTATGAAAATTTAAAAAACATATAATGATTAAAAATAATGATAACATAATTAATTTGAATAGCAGGATGTTAATAGACAACGTGTGGAATGATGTCATATATGCTATGCAGATTGATTGTTCCTGTAATTGATTTTGAAAAGTCTGAGATATTGATGTAGGTTCTGTTGCAGATTGTAGCATTTGTGAGTGATATATTTTAATAGTTTATATCTTTATAAAAAATTTTAACTGTAAATTACAAAACAATTTTATTGTTTATGAACTGAAGTGGGATCAGAGAGAATTCTGATCTGAAATGCATTTAAATAAAATTTCCATGAATTAAATTGTCTTCTGAGTAATTCTTAAACTTGAGTGAACGTTGAATTCAAAGGATATAACATTTCAGTTTATTTGTCCAAAAAACCCCTTTTAAGTGGTTACAAAAGTGAATAATCAGGGGTCGCACTGCACAGTGCAAAATTGCCACTTGGCAATATTTTTATTAACCTATTCGATGTTGAAATTTTTATTTGTTGATGATGACACCCTGTCGAATTTTTGTCGATGTTAAGCCTAATTTTTTTTTAAAATAAAAATTGTGTTTACTGTATCATAAAAATATTATTTTTTTTATGTTTCAAAAACAAAATAAATATAATGAATAATATAGAAACAAAAAAAATTATATTTTAAAAGTTCGTTTTAATATAAAAATTGTGACACATAGCGACATCTAGTATCAAAAATGTTCCGATGTAAACACGAAAATATTTGGGATCGCCCATGCAGGTCAATGAGGTCAACACAAATATTTTTGGGAACAACACAGCACAGGTTAAAGTGGAAAAAAAAAAAAAAAGTATAATACTGGCAATAAAATCCTAGTCCACTTGTTTCAATTCCCCAGATAGATCTTTAATAAATAAGTTCAATGATCATTTCATGATTTATTACATATTAAATCATTAAAAAAAAATTATTGTTTAAATAAATGTAGAACATATCTAGAATATAATTAGTACACTTTCAAACAATAATGTTTTGATACCTTTTCTTGAAGAGCTTGTCTCATTTCCATTATTCCTGTTCGTTTAATGAAATCAGGTAATTCAAAAGGAGGTTTCTCAATACCACGTTTACCTTGAAGATATTTTCTTTTAAAACACCAATGTCTTGGCACAGGAACAGTATTTCTTGTAGCCTTATTACATAATAAAAAAAGATAAAAAATGACTAAGTTACATTAATTGTAAATCAAATATTTAAAAGGTTTTGTAAATGGATTATAATAGATTTTTAATAAGTTAAAATTGAAAGTGTTGTTACATGTAAATCACTGTAATGTAAATTTAGTATGTACTATCTTTTAATCTCAATTCACAATAGCAAGTGATTAATCAAGAGTATTTCTCAAAAGTTTTGTTCTTTTCTTTCTTATAATAATTGTATTTATTGTTTATTATATTTGAGCTGAAACTTTAATCGCAAGCAATCCACCATTAAAATGTTGAAGTTTATTTAATTTCTCATGTTGTTTTGATTCCAAGAAGTTTGTTTTTTATTACAGAAATAGCTTAGAAATATGATTAGTTGAATCTATATATTTAACAGAAACAATTTTTCTTCAAAATAAAATTACCTATCTACATGATGTTGATTTTGCTGTCAAATATTGAATGTCTTAACAAGAAACAATATGAAACTTAAATTTATAGTTCTTTCCAGTATATTCTAAATTTATTTCTAATTATTAAATTTATCTTTAGATGGCAGCCTAACCACTTCCCTAAAGCCAAACAGCTTTATATCTAATCATTATCTTAGCCTTGTATGGCCCAGTTAATAATCCAACAGTTTGTCTTGCATTAATAATTGAATTAGGTTGATATATATGTTACTATATACTATACATACTTATGTTACTACACATACACAATGCTAGGGAAAAGCATAAGTTGGCTGAAAGAACAATAGAGGACAATAGGTACAAGTTGCCCCAGCTGGTGTTTTGATTGACCAGTATGGTTATGTATAAATTAGTTAAATAATTAATTTCTTCTTCTTCTTCTTCATAGTATTGTCCCACAGATGTAGGGTCTGCTATTCAGATCTTCAAGTGCCACTTTGTTCAATCGAGTGCATCGTCTGGGTTCAGGTGCAGAGCCCTTAAGGTCTGCACTGATAGCATCTTGCCATCGTTGCTTCAGTCTTCTGTGTGGCCAGCAGCCGTTCACCTCTAGATGGTAGGCAATGTTGGCAACTGTATCTGGGGCTGATCGTTGGACATGATTCTTAATCTTTTAAAAAAATAATTTAATAAAAGTTAAATAACTAATTGTTCTGAAAGAAAATATCAGATGGGCATCCAGGTAGCATAACTGGCAACACATCAGCATAGTAAGCAGGAGTTACAAGTTTGAGACCTGCTCTGGACTGATCTTTTTTTCTAAATATTCTAAATTAAATTTAATAATTAGAAATAATTTTTTATTCACTCTTTAGATGGCAACCTAACCCACTACCTGTAGCAAAATTGTTTTATATCTAATCATCAAATTAACTTTGTTATAGCCCAATTAATAATTTGGCATTAAAATTTAATGTAAATGTTTTCTCCTAAAAAATTATAATAAACCAATAAAATATAAATTTTATTACCTTTAACTGTAGTAACAAAACAGGATCTTTTGCAGTAACATCATGCATTTCAACCAATTCTGGCCTACTGACTTTCTATAAAATAATTAGAATTATTAATACCTAATGTCAAAATATAAAACCAAAATTTACGATAAAATTTTTTCTTACTTGTTTCAGTTCGGCAATACTCATTCTATTTAACTTTTTCAACTTCCTCTTTGATAACTTTGGTTTATTTTCTTCTTCTTTTCTCTATCAAATAAGATAAAGTTAATTAAATTAGAAATTTAGAAATTATCATTATCAATTATAATAATACTTTCTAAAATTCTTCAGAAAACAAAACAAAAAATTTATTAAAAAATTTGATTATACAGTAATACCCCGAACTTACGCGATAGGTGGGACTGAGTGGTAACCACGTAAGTCGAATTCGCGTAAGTCAGGGTATAATTTCCCATATAAATACATACAAATAATTTTTAATTGGGGCCAGAGACTAAAGAAAACAATAATTTAGAAAAAAATGTTTAATAAAATCTTGGATAATACATATGTATAACAAATTAAGCCTATATTATTTTACAATTTTTCACATTTACTTGATTATTACGCCATAATTTTAACATTGTTTCCATCTCAGTGATAATACTGTGACATTTACGAATGATGCTTGAATTTAAAGATTGAGCATTTTTCACAGCTTCGAGAATTTTTTCTTTGCCTTTTATAATTGTTCTGACCGACAATTCCGGTAGATCAAACTTCTTTGCCAATTCACAAATTTTNTTAATTTACTGAGGGATGACAACATTCCTGGTGGTTCCCAATTCTAATTATGTTAGTTAGAAATTATTTGTAGTTTTTTTTAAATATGTTAAAAAGAACTGTGCTTGTTTGGAAGTCTGCAAAGAAGACATTGGGTCTTTTACCTCAAATACAGTATAGATTATTACTTTGTTGCAGTCAGATTTACTCAAAGAAAAAGACAACTAGCTTGAAGTCAAAGGACACATGTCTATCCATTTAATCTTTTAAAGATTGCATGATGGATCTGAGTCATGCAATCCTATGTCACAGAGGACATTGCTGGATTAGACTATATAGAGAAAGCAACAGCAAACAGTTTGTATTTTCTGAATTAGAAGTGTACAGAAAAATTAAAATAATTTTTTGTTTCTTTTGAAAAATTTCATTTTTATGACATATTCTTTGGCTTTTGAGGTATTGATATAATAATACTTTTGAAGTTCTTTTACAGCATATTTAGATATATATATATATATACTATATATACTCTACTGTATATATATATATATATACAGTAGAGTATATATAGTATATATATATATATATCTAAATATGCTGTAAAAGAACTTCAAAAGTATTATTATATCAATACCTCAAAAGCCAAAGAATATGTCATAAAAATGAAATTTTTCAAAAGAAACAAAAAATTATTTTAATTTTTCTGTACACTTCTAATTCAGAAAATACAAACTGTTTGCTGTTGCTTTCTCTATATAGTCTAATCCAGCAATGTCCTCTGTGACATAGGATTGCATGACTCAGATCCATCATGCAATCTTTAAAAGATTAAATGGATAGACATGTGTCCTTTGACTTCAAGCTAGTTGTCTTTTTCTTTGAGTAAATCTGACTGCAACAAAGTAATAATCTATACTGTATTTGAGGTAAAAGACCCAATGTCTTCTTTGCAGACTTCCAAGCAAGCACAGTTCTTTTTAACATATTTAAAAAAAACTACAAATAATTTCTAACTAACATAATTAGAATTGGGAACCACCAGGAATGTTGTCATCCCTCAGTAAATTAATTTGCACAGTCTTCTTATGTATGACATTTCACCACTTGTGTCAGAGGTGAAAGGGTTCATGTCCTCATGTATCTGTGTAACCCAAACTGTGACATACTGCCCTTATCTCTGCCACTATTGGAAATAAGACAACAGTCTTTTGACACTGATGCAAGTATTGTCAGAAAAATGTCAAGGTACATTATCTCATTTTGATTTTGGAACAGATAGGTGCTCTTTGGCTTTATATATATATATATCAGAGGCCAAAGAACACTTGTCCATTTTGTATTTTATTTATTTGATAAGGTTTTGTTTACTATTTCATTGTAAACTATCAGTTGTTTTAGTTTTATCTCTATAACTAATCATGAATTACTGACTGACAATCTTGATATCTTGATAGACACATAATAGACTTTAGGGGAATGATGAAATTGTGATTCTAGTGACATTAATGCTAGAATTGTTTCTGAAATAGATATGTTATATACTGGATCTAAATTGAATTTTTACAACATTATTGTCTGCTAAACTTTGCATATATACACAATATATAACTGTCTAAGCCCAGTTGCACAAAATGGGCAAATTTTCATTAATGATATTAAGGAGAACAAGATTAAATCTTCTAATTTTTGTTTTAATTTTTAGACAACATAGCAATTTAATATTGACTTATATGTGATATAACAAAATAAAGCTGTTTAATAATAAACAAAACAATCATTATATTAATAAATTATAATTATAATAATTATAATTACCATCATATATTCATAGTCTGAATCAGAATCTGATTCATCCAAATCAGCAGGTTTTTTTATTAAACGAACTGGTTCACGTGAAGCTTCTTTTTGTGCGTCATCGGATTTTTCATCGCCTTTATCTGATTCTGTTAATTTAAATTTTTCAAATATTTTTACAAACTGAGCATAAAGAGGATCAGTCGGTTCAAGATTTTCCATCACATATCTGTTTAAAAATATTTATATATTTAAATTTAATTTTTAACTACTAATAATAACAATAATGAATTTATCATTTGAAACTTACTCTACATCAACATCAACAGTATTTTCTTTATTTTCTTCTTGTGGAACTTTTGGTTTATCTTTTTGTTGTTCCAATTTTTTCTGTCGTGCCCTACGCTTTTTCTTCTTTTTGCGTCTCTTATTTTTTGACTGTAATAAGATATTTATATACATTTAAAATTTGAAAAGAAAAATGAGATCTTTTCAATATATATAATAACTATAATTTATATAATTCTGTAATAAACTATAATTATAATTGTAAATTTTTAAATACAAAATCTGTTTCAAATATTCTGAAATAAAGAAATTTTTTAAAGTATGTTTTAAAATAATTTGCTAAAAAGCAATAAATTTCAATGTATGAATAATTTAATCATAAATCTCATTTACACAAAATTAATAAATGTACTAAATAATTCATACTAAATTTTGATGAAAATTTTATAGGCTTTTCATTTATTAATTTATCATCATTTTATATAACTGAGTATCTCAAAAAGGTTCAAATAATATGGGACAAGTCAAAGCTTGTGATGGATAATACAAAAAACCCTTTCCATAAGGATTACAGAAAACTGACCATTTTCATGAATACCAAATCTATCAGAAACAAGAAAAAACAAATTAAAGTTAGTACCTTGGATCTGGTAAGTAACATGAGATGAAGATAATCTTAAAATATTTATTAATTGGTTTTTAAGTCACCTTTTTATTTGCTTTTAATTATTATTTTTATAATTTATATACATCAATAGAATGCTTTATTTAAAAGTTTGAATTTGTTTTTTCATTCTAACTTTATATTCTACTTATATTCTGTTTAATTCAAATCCAAAAATGGGGCATTAAAATCCCAAAATATGTTATAATAATTGAAGACAAGTTTGCCCAAATAGGGATCACCATTTTTTATTTTTGCAATCAAGACGATACATTTCTGGCGACTGACCTTCCTTTCTAGCCTACTAGCCGTCAAAAAGTTTAAAAAAGTCCTTTTAAAAACACACAAAATTTCTAATTAAAAACACAAAGATTTTCTAAAATCAGAACTGATGTTATACGAACATCTTTCTTGTTACCATCTGTACTTTCTCAGGGGTGTTTCGTCCTTTTATCCACAGAATGCAAAAATAAAAAATGGTGATCCGTATTTGAGCGAACTTGTCTTCAATTATTAAAAAATAAAAACAACCATCAGACAAAAAATTACGAATTACGACTGTAAAATATTCTCACCAGGGGGAACCTGTTTAATCTACATTTTCCAGCACTCTCTTCTCTGTGGATAAAAGGCCGAAACACTCCCGAGAAAGTACAGATGGTAACAAGAAAGACGTTCGTATAACACCAGTTCTGATTTTAGAAAATCTGTGTTTTTAATTGGAAATTTTTTGTGTTTTTAAAAGGACATTTTTAAACTTTTTGGTGGTTAGTAGCCTAGAAAGGAAGGTCGGTCGCCGGAAATGTATCGTCATGAACGCAAAAATAAAAAATGGTGATCCCTATTTGCGCGAACTTGTCTTCAATTATTAAAAAATGAAGACAACCATCAGACGAAAAAATTATGGATCCCAAAATATGCTTAATCTCAATATAAATAATCAGACAATTAAAGAATTTTAAAGTGTTTTTCTTCTTTTTCATTTCATATGAATTTTATTAACTATTTTTATAAATCATAAATAATTTTATATAGACACATATATATTAATTACCTCTTTTGGATGAGAAGTAACTTCCTCATCGCCTTCATCATCTTCAATTTCATCTACTGCGACTAAAGATTTAGGCTTTCCTTTTGCTTGAGAAGTTTGAGAAACTACAAAAACATTCAAAAATGTATCATTATTATATTTTTGTAAGTACTGTAAAATATAATCATAATTAAACATATTTTCTATAATTAAAATTGATACATACACGGTGTGATTTCAGAATCTGGATCAACACCTAATTGTTGTGCTCTTACAGTCTTAAGAGCAAGTACTTTTTCTAATGCTTGAGGAAGTTTTATATTTTTTTCTTCATCATCATCATCATTAGATAATTTCTAAAAGTTAAAAATAAAAAATATATTTAATTTGTTAACATAATTTATATGATTTTAATTAACTTGTATCTCATATATTTTATTATATAACAATTTCAATTTTGAAATAACTGCTCTATACATATGAAAGCTATGAGCTATAATAGTTACTCATCTAATTGCAATAAATGAGCAATTATTTATTGTGACATTGTCACATGCCTAAATGCAANTCAAAGAATGTAGTCATATTTTTATTTATTTTATTTAAAATATATGCCCTCCACCTCAAATTAGTAGCATCTTGCCCTTGTACATAATACTTTTCCTGATAACAACAGAGTCATGCCATAATCTATCTAACTCCTTACAATGGAAAATTTTTGAATTGAAGATGTACATAACATGATCTCTGGTTTGCATCAGAAGTTTGTATATAGTTAATCGAGACCTCCTGTCCCTAAGGTTTGCATTTCTCATCTTGAATTTCATCTATCTAACTCCGTTCTCAAGACTAAGGAAAGATAGATGAAGGATAGTGGGAAATTATGGGTATACAATTTTTTCAAATTTCATTCCAACAAGCGGAGGAAAAGCCCATGGCACAAGCAATTAAAGCCAAGCAGGGGATTGGGCCACCTACAGTGGCCCAGAGGAAAAAAGTAGAAACAGTGGCACCAAGAATTGCTAAATTGTCAAAATTTTTTGAAGAAGTGGACAACGTCCATGGGGCAAGTGAGTGAAGCAAACCATGTAACTATTTTTTGAACACTCCATGAAATCATTTCCTGTGAAATGTTCAAAAAATTGTGATGTTCAGCCAATTCAAAAGAAAATAGCTTTTTTTTTGTACTCTGAAGATTGTTCCTGTTTTGATTTTGATGGTGAAAATCAGAAAGGAAAGTTTGTTTTTATGTGATTTGAATAAAAACTGTAATGTTTGCAATTAGTGTGTGGAGATGCATTTCATAATGATGTGAACTTAGTTTGCATTAATTAAGGAAGCCTCACTTGGAATAGTCATCAGTAATAGTGAGAAAGAGTGGCATGTGGATAAAATTTTACTAATGCCTTCACATAAAAATAAAGGAAAGAAATGAAATCACAGTTTGGATGACAACAAAAGTCCTTTGGCATCAAAGCTATCAGCAAAAACATCTGCAGAATGTTCAAAGAATATAATGAAAGAAAATGGCAAATATTACAATGGACATGGAATACATATCATGCTTCTCATGCATTTATAATTTTCTTTAACCATATTGCTCTGTCTCATTGAATATTTCAATTATAATACATTTGGTAAGATTATGAAATTAAGCTCAATCTGACATACCAAATTTAAAATATCCTAATATAATTTAAAGTATAATAAATGAATATATTTTGTGTAAGTTATGTCATCTCAAAACAACACTATAAGTAATACAGGTTACCCCCGTATAACATAAGAGTTACGTTCCAAAAAATTGCTGTGTTATGCAAATTCATATTATATGAAACAAAGAACTAGTGAGAAAAGGGGGGTTAGGTTCCAAAAATTAAAAAACATCTGTTAAATCCTTATTTAAATCGGATTTATTATTCATTTTTTTCATAGGTAAAATACTTATTTATTATTTAAGTAAATATTTTACCAGAGGATTATTCATCCTATATGATGATCTCAGCATGAGCATCATCAATTGGTAACAGTTTTTGGGTGCATTCATTAATAGCAGTCGCTCTGCAACGGACGCGCACTGCTGTTTGTAGGCATTTAGGATCAATGGTGAAAGAAATATGGTGGTATCCGCACTATCGATGGTAGGATGGATGGATGGAGGAATCTATAATTCTAAAATGAGCTTTTAGAGGCAAAAGAAGGGTCCCAATTGTAAAATTTAACCATTAAATGGATTATTGTTGAAGGAGCATTCAAAGTAGCCACAAAAACAATTAGAATGCTCATGCAGAGTTACATGCAGTGGTGATATTCAGCGGGTTCGCACAGGTTCGGCCGAACCCGTTGTTAACATTTTCGAAGTTTTCCGAACCCGTTGTTAAATACACGTAACGTTTCTCAGTGGTTTTGTTTCTTTTAAAAAATATATTAAAATATACGTATTATACTCTGTAACACTAGAGCCTTATACTATGTTCGCCTGGTGCAATCTCCATCGACCATGCGATTGAACCTAGTTTCAGTCGAGATTGAAACGAGGTTCAATCGCAATCGACTCGAGAGAGTTCTCGAAACTAGATCCAGTCATAAGAGAGATCCCACAATCCCACGCGCACGAGAAAATGCAAGATGGCTGCGGAACACGTGTCGAGCTATCGACAGCGAAATAAGAAAGATATTGTATTTCGAGAGACGATGACATCTGTCTATTATTATAATAATACCTAACGATAAAATAAATGATTTAGAAAAAGTTTTTCTTGTGTAACTGCTTTCCCTATGACTTTTTCTGATTTAAAAAAAAGCCAATTTTTATGTTTATAAAATATTTTGAATGAAAAATATTAAAATATGTACAAAATAAACCATTTTGAACACTCTTTTTTATTATTTATAAAAAAAATATAGTTTGGGCATAAACAATGTTAAATTTTAACTGACTTAATTTTGCGAACGCAATTTTTTTATTTATATAGTATCTTAAGGTCAGTTTTTTTGCGCTAATGTTGCTAATGCACCATTTGAGCGAAAAAAAAATTGTTAAGGAAAAATTTTCTGTTAGCGAACCCTTTGTTAAATATTTCGAATATCACCACTGGTTACATGGAAGTATAAAAGAACACACTCTTTATTACATTTCACTTTGTACGAGGGTTTTACCCAATTCCCGAACCATGTTATAAAACCACCATGTTATATGGAAGATATTCCCAATTCTCGAACCGTGTTAGAGTGAATCCATGCTATAGAAGTGCCGTGTTATACTGCTACCTTGACAGCTTAGCCATCTGGCCATCTAAAGGGGATGCTCCATGTACGGATCTACAGGACTGAGTATTCTACTTCTAACCGTTCCGTGTCCTTGGAATTTCGGGCTTTTATACTATCTTCGCCTGAAATCCCACATTTTGGTTGGCCAGAAACAGTGGTCTCTCCTAACTCTATTGGTACCCAATCTGCTGCTAAGGACACTATTTGGACTGTGGAGTTGTTGAACATCCCCACCTGGACCACTCCCCCCGGGGTCGGATCATGCTCTTTCCCGAGCGACTGTCTCATTAATTTCTGCCAATGTGTTTTTTTCGCCTTGGAGAAGACGCAGCTGGGTTCATACGGTCCCAGCCAGCAGAAAATACACCCCCTCTGAAAGAGTGCCTGCATTTTCTGCTTTGAGTTCTGTGTAAGGTGACCACTGAAATTTCCTCAGCGGTCGATCTCCTGCTCTCTCTCACAAACTAAGATTGAGGATGTGTCAATTAGATCTTGAAATGTAACAATTAAATCGTATCGCACCCTGTTTCCTCGCAGCCTTGGTTCTGTTTATGAAAATAAGTCATCAGTTTATTGGCTCTGGTTCGACTGCCGGTCTCTGTCTAAAGGGCGAAGTCCCGGCCTCACACATTATTTGAATTGTGTACTGAAAGTCTGAAGGAGATATGTTAACTTTTGCCATTATATGAGTGTACTTTGCATTAACTCCTGGGAAGCTTCCTAAGAGATAAAATGGATTTAATCAACCACCAAAAATACATTATACCTTACTTATGTAAGTCACTTCAAATATAATCTTTAAAATTAAATTTAACTAATTTTAAATGCTTTTAAAATTAATTATTTTATTTAGTCTTATTAGTAAGATATTTCTTATTTTTATTGATTTTTGTTCTCGGTATTGGAAAAACTGTTTAAAAGGTAAAAAAAGTTTAGACAAAAGTTATAGGGTTTTGAAGAGGCAAGCAATTTGTGACCTTGGATGTGACCTTGATCTTGACCTACAAGGTAATTTGAAGGTCAAGTCTGTTTTTTCAATGGGAATACATATTTTTGACCCTGGCAATGGAAAGGGCAGGAAATTTCACAATCGAGTATACCCTTGACCTTAAGGTCTAGATCAAAGGTAAAGATTATTTTAAGGTTAAAATTAAAAGCTTTTTCTAATGGGAAACCATATTTCTTTTTACTGGAATAAACAGGGAGGTAAAATTTACATTTACATGGAAAGAGAGGGAAATTTCACAATCAGCCATGACCTTGAGTATTCCAAACTCTGAAGGTCATCTCAAGCATGATAATTGTAAGCACGGCTCAATAGATGCATTAAAGTGGAAGGGCATCATTTTGAACATTTGTTATAAAATTTTCCCCCAAAATCAACATCTCAAACAATAGTAAGAAATAAAGTGACTCACCAAAAACAAACACCACGATAGTGAGAGGAAAGAAGACTCACTGAAAATAAGCACCTCAAAGGGAGCAGAAAACTACTGCACCACATCATTACTCCTTGGTAGTGCTAAAAGTAGTGAATGCTTTTAAAGTTCAAAGTAAAGGTCATGAAAAAATGTAATTTTTACCTCCCTGCCTATTCCAGTAATAAAAAGTATGATTTCCCATTAGAAAATGCTTATAATTTTAACCTTTAAATAATATTGACCTTTGACCTAGACAATAAGGTCAAAGGTGCTCTGGTTATGAAATTTCCTGCTCTTTCCATTTCCGTGGTCAAAAATGTGTGTTCCCATTGAAAAAACACTTTACCTCCAAATGACCTTGAAGGTCAAGGTCACATCTGAAGTCACCTGTGGCGACAGCTTTGGCGATAAATTCCAAAGCCGCCACAAGGGGGAACCCCTGACCTGACCTATGACATCATACACATTCTAGTTGGATTTTGGACCTTGCGGACGTGTGTAGTAACACCTCGTGTTTTAACTTGTACAGTCGCGCCATAATTCATATAGAGAATAAATGATAATCTTTTATTGTATGTGGCCCTGTTTGTAATGAGTAATTTCACACGAACTGGTGACCACATCACCAATTGATTGGCCCCTCAACACCCTACAACTTTTGTCTATACCTTTTTCCAAAATAATGAGATCTAATTAAGTTATTTCATTGTCTCAAGATAAAAAATACACCCTGTATATACAAAAATAATTTATCCTTTAGATATGAAAAATTTTAAGTATCATTCAACATTACTTAAGACATGCTTTAGGACCTAGAAAACTAAAATAAATTTGAAATGGAAGAAATTACTTAATGGGCAAACTAAAATCAAGAATAAATTTTGATTTTTCCTAATTTTTATATTTGATTTTTTCTTAAAAACTTTTAAATACATATACTTTATTTTGCAATGTTATGAATTTAAAAAATTCTTTAAATTAAGTAAATTTCAGATTAATTGTTACAGTTGCATTTCATTATCATCATCTATAAGTTAGTAATAAGCATATAAACAATACTTATTACTAACTTATTTCATCATCATATAAAAACAGTTTATCCTAATTTTATAGAGTATATCAGGGGTGGCCAACAAGTTGATCGTGAAGCCAATTTTGATTGATTGCTTGCGATGTCTTGAATTAATGTGTTACACTTGTAACTGAACACAACGTGTGAATGTAACGCGCAAACACAACTGTAGTGATATCGGATCTCCGTGTCCTCTCTGAGATGCGGTTTTGTTGGTCTATGTACAGTACAATCCATTTGCATACAGTTGTAAAAGGGGAATAAGAAATGTAGACAAAGGGTCGTAAAACTGAAAAAAGAAAGACGGGAAGAGGACAGAGAGAGTAGGTCGGGACATGGTAGAGAAAGGAAGGGTGAAGTGGTGGTCCCCAAAAATGACAATATTCAGTTTCAATTTTTCTTCTGTTTAAAATGTAAGTATCTTTTATCTTTTCTTCATGTTTTAAATTAAATTGTGGCTTTTCTTACCTATCTAAACATAGTACGTATTTCACATCTCCCCCTCACCACTTAGACTATGCCTACTACAACAAGTTGATCAGGACACATTTTTAAGATAAAAAGTAGATCTTATGTACACAAAAATTGGCCACCTCTGAAGTATATCATTATTTCAGAGACACTCTTAAAGTGACTTGTAATATTGAGAATTATGTATAATTTTGATAAAATATGTACAGATATTACACAAATACTTATTATATAGTAAGTTAAAAATAATTACTTGAATAGCATTTATTTCAATTGGTGGTGGAGAAGGAATACTTGTTGTACCTGGAGGAGCAAGAGTACTTTCTGATTGAAATGGATCCATTTAGAAATTTATCCTAGAATGAAAATATTTCACTTAATTAAAAAAGCAAATTTAAACTAACTCTAAATTCTTTTAAGTTTATAGAATAAATTTTTCATTATTACAATTATAAATGGTTTAAATTATTCTTGATCTTTGTTTAAAAATTTTGAACATGATATATATTTAAGCAACAAAATTACTTATTAAAGTTTTCAATCTGTTTTACAATAAGGTTTATAAAATCATATATCTAAACATATAGAAATTTAAATATTAAAAAATTTCAAATATTTGTTATTTTACAAATATAATTTTATATGTTATGTTTTATATCATTCAGGTTTTTATATACTTACTGAACATACTCTATTCTACATGTATGTTCTTATATAAGTTGAAGACAGTCTGTAAAACAGGTTGATATGTTATATGTTATGTTCTAATAAACAATTCTGCTGGAAACTTTTTAATAAAATATTAAAATCTGAATCATTTAGTGTATCTCAACCTTTATTTTCATTGTGGACTGGTAAAATTATGGATAATTTTATGAGGACCAGTAATTATAAGCAATTATGAATTATATTTATTTTGCATATGTATATGTTTATAATAGTAAACTATAAAGTACTATTTAAACGTCACTCATAATCAACTGTGCCAGCCAGTGTGGTGGAGTCAGTAAACAAAAAATCTGACTCCAACGCCAACCTTACCCTTTTTTAAAATGTCACACTACTATTCTTTTGATAAGAAAGACACCAGTGTGTATCTGAATATTTTAATGTAAAAATTTCTCTAAAAATGTCATACTAAAATTGATCCTGAGAATCAAAAAAATGGATATAACAAATTTACCCTGAAAAAAACTTTCGAGTACATAAAGAAACACATCTTAATAGCCAAAAGAATTCCACTTAACTAGTAATAAATTCCACTTAATATTAATTAATTATGAAAAACTAATTTAAATTTAATTATTTTCAAGAAAAAAAAATACAATAATATGGAGAAAATAACAATTTAACGAATGACATAATAAATAGGACTGTAAAATAGTTTTTCCCACTCTGACTACAATGGGAATATTAAATTTTCTACCAACAGTTGACTGAACTGAAGTACAGTATATAACAAAATTTAAAAATATGAAATTTGGAAAAAAAAAATAATAATAATAATAAATAATAATCAAGTAGATACTTTATTATTATTATTATTTTTTGTTTTAGAGAAATGATAATCAAGTAGACACTTTATTATTATTATTATTTTTTTTTTTTTTTCACATTGAACCAACAGGTGCAATTGTGCCCAGAGAATTTAAACCCAGTGAATAATAAGCTGAAACAATCCTATTAATTACATTTTACAGTTTTCTCATCCTCTTTTAGTTTGTGAAATTTTGGATCAAAGATGTTCACATTTTTTTAGTTAGTTCTCTTATTGCAGTGGTTGGCAACCCGAGAGGTTTACTAATTTACTTTCAGGCTCCCAAGCTGGTATCAACCCTACAAAATAAACCTATATTGGATACCATAAGGAAATCATTTATATATATGTTTTACATTTGCCAGCTATTCTTACTGGCAGGGAGCATGAATCAGTACAAAGTGAACACCACCAACTGTAACATTGACTATGTACTGCACAATACAATAAGGAAATACAAAAACACAATCAACATTATTTTTATTGTTCATATAATATAAAAATCAACAGTTGTGCTACCCACAAAAACATACTGTATGTTTATAACTCAATGTGAAACTTAACATCCACTCTCATTCACTATTTTTGAAATATCTGGCAAATAATTTGTTGTGCTATCTCAAACAGCTATGGAGATGCTCATTTGTCATTCTGTTTTCTATATTTGTTCTTTATGAAATTCATATTTGAAAATAAGAATTTACATATATATGCAGAGGAAAACAGCAACTTGATTTTTTGTACTACGCTAACTAAAGAAGGGTATTTTTCTCTAGCAATTAATGGCCAAACATCTCACCCATTTGCAAGACTTTGATATTCAAATCATTAAGATTTATTATTTCAAGCTATACTGCAATTCCCTCTTTGTTAAATTTCTTTTCTATTGCTGTTGATAATACTGTTGCATCTAAATTTGAAAATAGAAATGATCCAAACTGACAGATTGGTTCTATTTTTTTAAATTCTGCAAATCTCCTATTAAAGTCCTGCTGTATGTCTACAATTATTCTCAAATGTTTCTCCATCTTAGAGTACAAAGCTGAATGTTTTCTTCTATTTCATTGTTTAAGCATAAAAAATGCTTGAATTGTTTTTCTTTAAGACTGTGTTTCCACAACTTTAGTTTCTCAGTAAATGCAATTACTACAGATATGACATTCAAAATATTTTTATCTTTCACTTGAAGATTTAAATTTGTCATTCAAATGACATGTTGTATCAATCAAAAATGCCAGGTCTTGTCACCATCTTGAATCTGTCAAAGTTGCAACTAATACATCTTGATTGCCTTCATTCATGAAAAAGTTAATAATACCTGGCAATTGTCAAGCGCCAAATCCGACAGAGGGCGCTGTTTTGAGCCAAGATGACTGCCAAAACAGGTAAGGAACCGACCACATGTTTGTTCAATGCCTGAGCCGATTCAGTTTCTATCGGTGACTACTACTGCGAGGACCAAATGGAGAACAAATCATTGAATTTGTCAAATTCTAGACTATATCGGTGACAGGAAATGTTGTCTTGTAGAAGGTGAAGCCGTTTTGGATGCTGGACACATTGTATTTTGTGGATTAAACTCTAACAACAACACTGAAGTTCATGTTGTTGCTTTAGTGTTGCAATCTCAGATATTGGCATTTTAATACATCTCAATTACAGGGAGAATGCATGTGCAAAATGGGGCTGTCTGGTTTTTGTAAACATGTAGCATGTTTATTACACATTAACAGGTGAGAAGTATTTAAATGTTTTAAGCAGTATACACCATGTTCCAATATAAAAATATAGTTTTATTTATCATAATAGTTAAAATTAGTGCCAATCTGAAGGCTATCCTGCTGAGTCATTCAGCACTTATACAACATAGCCAGTCAAAAATTTGTAGCACACTATGTTTTGTGTGTGTGTGTACTGTACATCTCATATATACAAAATGGCTTCACCTTCTACAAGACGTTTCCTGTCGCCGATATAGTCTAGAATTTGACATAAATTCAATGATTTGTTCTCCATTTGGTCCTCGCAGTAGTTGTCACCGATAGAAACTGAATCGGCTCAGGCATTGAACAAACACGTGGTCAGTTCCTTACCTGTTTCGGCAGCCATCTTGGCTCAAAAACAGTGCCCTCTGTCGGATTTGGCGCTTGCTAATAGCTGTGACCTTGTGACACCAATATCACGAGCATGGATCTGCTTGGCATGTCTTGTGAAAAGTTATACAACTCCCAGTCTGATACAATAAAAATGAAAAAAATCCATAAAACAAGAATTTTACATGTCTACTCATGACTGACCGATCAATCGTGAACAGACGTGTAAAATTCTTGCTTCATGAATTTTTTTGACTGATTGCAGACTGCTATCCTACTTATTTCTGAGAACAAATGAAAGTAATGTGACTGGTAAATATACTGTACTTACTGATTATTCAACAGAACAATAAAATTGATTAAGAATGGAAACAAATATGAAAAAACAGTGACATTATATGATAGTGAATTTTTATAGTTCAAAGTGTTATAGCTTACATAGAGCTCATAAGACATGACAAAGTGAAGAGAATTGAATACTTTGAGTGATTTTCTTATTTTGAACAAGCGAGCATGATGAAACAGTCCCAAGGATACTTTCTTAAGCAGACTCAACTATAAATCATATATACCAGGCTCAAAAATGCTGAATGAATAAGAAATGTAATTTTACAGAAACAGTTGCAACAAGAAATTTCATGTCCTAGCTGCTTATATAGAGCCACAACAAATTCTGGCATTTTAAAGAATTACATAATGCAAAACTGTGTTAGGACAGTTTTAAGAAATTACAATATATTCCAGTATTATAAACATGCCATAATGCTTCATGATCATTTCCTGTTTATTCTGTAGTAGCAAATAAAGAATTCGGATATATGATTAAATATACTGTATATACAATAATTATAAACAATGGCCAAGCTCAATTATATTTGGAGGAACTGTTAGTACAACACTTAAAATTACATTTGATATCTTTTGATTAATATTTTCACTTTTTATCAATGCAGTATCTCTGAAAATTGTAGCTTACAAAGTCCTGCTTACTTCCAGACATTATATTTGAGGCTGATTGAAAAGATGGCGAACTTGAGGGCACATGCATCTCCAGTGATAAAGCACAAAGATGATTCACTTAGAACACGTGCTAGGCATGCATTCTTTCTGTTTTTGTTTAAAAATACATGACGACACAGACCACCCAAACATCCCTTTTAAAATGAGGCAAAATGAGTTTCATCAAAAATCCTAAACATTTTTATACGTAAATTGGGTACACTATTGAAAGGTGATATTTTCAACTTTACAGGACAAAAGTCAAATTTTAAATTTAAATGAAACATATTTTTTAATTTAGATTTAGATTAAATTTTAAAAAATAATAATAAATAAAGTAAAATAAAACTTTATCTTAAACAATAAATAATTGTATACAGTACTTGCTTACTGGAGAATTCAACTTAAAAATAAAAAACCATTCAACTATCTGATAGTTGAGTGGTTTTTTATTTTTATCTTAAACATTTATTTATCAAAATATTTAAATTTTTCATAAAATTCACTTCTCTTCATTTTAAAAGGGGCATACAAGTGGTCTGTGTCACTCTGTATAATAATTCATAATGAAATATGAATGTATACAAATGAATAATTTATTTTCTGCAACCTCTTCTTTTTATTTTGAGTTAATTTCAATAAATATAGCAAATACTATGTTTAAATTGAAACTTGGTAAAAAAAAAAAAACTATGCTCATATTTTGAAGCAATGACTATTTTCTTGTTTCTTGTTTAATGAGCATTTTTGGAGTAATAAATTGAAAATAGAGGATTTTTTTGCACTTGATAAAACATTTCAATAAAATTGTTGATTTTCTGTAAGAATCATAATGTAGCAATTAACAAAACTTTTACATTTGAAGAGTGAAAACTTGCAATTATGCAACTCAGATAGCTCACTGGTTAGAATCAGATAAGAATTTGAACTGTTCAAAAATGCAAAAATTTTATGTTTAAATTCAGTTTCCATAACAATGAAACTGAAAATTGCCAGCAAAAAGCTCATGTGCAATGTTCTTGGTGCTTGATCAAGCTTTGCTTTAATGATTTCTTTTTGAATAATGAACTAGAATATAGATTTCATTATTGTCAACATTAGGAAGTTCAATAAACAATGTTTTGTGTTGTACTGATATCAAAATCAACAAATTTTTGGTATTTTTTTGGCAATTTTGCAGTTATACTTTTCTTGACCTGAAACTAAATAACTTTACAGAAAATTAGTGTTATTTTTGCTGATTCTGATAAATCAGCAACTGTTATTTCGACAAGTGTTCTTGGTATTTGTTATGTACACTCATACAAAATGAATATTAAGTATCCATTTGTTACTAAGCCAAATGTTTGCTGTAATTAATTGAGTTAATATTATGCTATAATTAATAATTAGAAACTAAAGAATTTATTACTAGAGGTAGATGTTAGGCACCATCTCTTATGTAAATTAATAATTATAATATTTAATAATTTATTAATTATAGCATAATATTAACCCACTTAATTATGACAATTATTTGACTAAGTATCAATACATTGGGTTTCAAATTGTTGATATACATCCATTTGTTACTCAGAAACTCAGCCTGTAAGATAGAAAACTCATATAAGCCAAAAAGTTTAGAATCCTTTGCAATTGTGACTTTTACAGGTTTTACTTAGTAATATATCTCAAACTAGAAATAATAGACAAACTCTTAGAATTGTGACCAGTCTTTGTCAAATTGCTAAAGCTTAAGGCCGTGACACGCTAGACAATTTCTTGTGGGAGACATTACCAGAGGCCATTTCCCGAGCAGTGGCAGAGCAGTCATCAAGGTGTCAAATCACCTTCACTTTTGGGAGACAAAAAGTCTCCTGTTGCTCATTGTAACCAATGTAAGTACAACTCTCGGTTACAAAAAAATAAAAAATGCAGGATATTCACTCGTGGACGATTGTTAGGACACGGAGTTTAATTTCATTAATCCAATCGTACAAACCAAACACTATTAAAGAATATCATGACAAGGTACTCGAAGATACAGCTTTCATGCCGTTAGCAAAAACGTACAACTACCAGGTAAGAAACGTCAATCACGTAACTTGTCTCCTTGCGTGCCCAATCATCATCGAACATTGACAGGTATTTGCTGCTCAGAGACGCCTTATACATTTAAAGGCCATGCCTAGTGAGTCATGGCCTTTAAATGTCATGCCACAAGAGTGATCATTTTTATTCAGAAGTATCACATCCTGGAAATAAGAATGGCTTCATGTATTATGATGATTAGTGAGTAATATTTGTGATAGTTATAAAATTATATTTCATTATCATAAAATTATACAAGAGAAATTATTGACAATGAATCTTTCTGAAATATTGTCAAATATAATATAAATTAGAAAGAGAATGCTGAATAATAACGTAAAATAAATGTTTTGAGATGTTTTCAAGGAATAAAAATGCTCAGCTGCCATCTTGCAACCATTAAAAGTCTAATTAGGCTTTAATAATCTACAATCTGAAGACAAATCTTTCTGATTAAATTGTATACAAATTCCTACTCAATCTACAAGACGTTTCCTGTCGCCGATATAGTCTAGAATTTGACATAAATTCAATGATTTGTTCTCCATTTGGTCCTCGCAGTAGTTGTCACCGATAGAAACTGAATCGGCTCAGGCACTGAACAAACACTTGGTCAGTTCCTTACCTGTTTCGGCAGCCATCTTGGCTCAAAAACAGCGTCCTCTGTCAGATTTGGCGCTTGCCAATACTAACTTCATATTTTGTAATTTTTTATTTTCCAGCTGTTATATATAACAGAGAAAAAGCACGAAGATAGATAAAAAAATGGTCCTCTAGATTTTTACATTTTTGGACTCAGGAGACCTTGAAACTGAGAAATGCAAAAAAAATTGGGGGTTTTTTCTGTATGTATGGATGTTTGTGTGGGGGACATGATTTTGTTCACCCTCTTAGAAGCTTAATAATGCCTGTGCTTTNAAAAAATAATTTTTAACGATACAATAGTCCTTGTTAGGCTTAACATCGGCGAAAATTCAACGCGAAGCGACACACAACGGAGAAAAATTTCAACATCGGATACGTTAAACTATTTTTTCGTACATAAACCGGTTATCCGAAATATCAGTTATACGAACAACCCCAGTCCCCAATTGATTCGGAAAATCGACGCTCTACTGTATTAGAAAAAAGCTTTTTCCTTCTTCTATTTTATTTCGGGGCTACTGACTTTGTTTTTTTTAATCCGATTTTCTCCACCAGATTATCCTATCAGTCAGTAGGACGAACGTTTCTAGTGCGTTGATATGTTGAGTTCGGATTCGATCCTTGGTAATTTTTCTTAAAGATTAAAGATTCATAAAATTAATACACGTTTATTAAAAAAATAAAAGTATATTATTTTTCATACAACTGTATATTGCTTCTACGACATTGCATTAAATTATTGAAATATAATATAATGTATCTCGGTTCGAATTTATTAGAGTAAATTGAAATTTTTAGCAGTAGATAGGCCTTAAGATATGTTTTTCAGTGAAAAAGATTCCTACTTCACTTAATATTTTCAGCTTTACATTTAAAATTTTTCACTTTACAGGCATTAAACATGCCTTTTTCGTTTTTCATTACGGGTTTGACCATGCCCACAATGGATGGTTGGGTAGTACACCGGTCCGACATATCTATTTATGAAAATTTTAAATTGTTTTCATTTTTTGGGGGGTCTTTCCACCTTGTAAGCGCTAATAATTCCTTTTTTAAAATCCGATCACGATGGGGAAACCAGTGGTGAGGGACCTCCCATAAAAAATTCTTGGGATTTTTCGCCCGTCTGAATTCAATGCTGGATCCCCAGAACGGTAGGCTGATACTTGAATCGACATAAGCCATTCGGCTGTCCAAATTTCTACAATACGAAATCGAACTTGGATCCTTTAGAGAGACAAGTTGACGTCACTACCCTCTCGGTCATCCAGTCGTCAAAGGCTTTATTTTTAACTGTTTCCTTCTTGTAAGCACTAAGAAGACCTTTTTATTAGCAAGATCACTATGAGTTCGGCCAGGCCCATAATTGAACTGTCGAGTGATGAGGAACGGAGCCGCACGTATAGGGATGGTTTGGTTTGGTTTGATTTGTTTAGTAATGGCAACGCAACACTTGGACGATCTGCCTAGGGGGATGCCTTTCAGGAGGTCTTTTTAAGGGAAACTGGCTCCTATTTAGGCGTTACAGACGTGGAGAAAACCCGGAAAACTCCACGTCGCCAGGCCGTCCGAGAGAGGCGCAAACCCACGACCGAACTCCCAGTGTTCAGGGAACGAAGACCGCTTGGCTACTGGTGGGCGTATAGAGATGGACCACACCCGAAAATTCCTCGTGTTTTTCGACTCGTCCGGATTCGATCCCGTGCCATCTTAACTGCTCGGCTGTTAAGATGGCCGTTAATTTAATTAATCCGGCCGTTAATTTAAAAGTTCCCACGCCAGGAATCGAACCCAAGCCTCCTAGATGAAAGTTCAGATATCCTATCCACTAGAACGACAACGGATGGCCCAGAGGATTAAGATACCAGTCTACCACACCTGTGGTTGTTTGAATCTGGGACGGATTGAAAAAACTTCCAGAAATTTTCCGGGGATGGTATTTCCATACATGTCAGACATTATCCCTCATGAACTCTCGCTCCAGTCTGGGCCTGGCCGAACCTATAACGGGCCCCTCTTAGTGCTCGCAGGGCGGAAAAAGTTTTAAAAGATTGGCCACTAAGAAAATATTTCTTAGGAATAATATTTCATAATTAAAGACTAGGTGGCAGTAATATATTATATTTAAAATAAATTTTGAATATGATCTTTTTATATTCTATCTCATTTCATTAAAAATACGAATGTTTAAAAAAACAATTGCATTTCTAATTAAAATTAATCTATTGAAGTATCGCATCATACAGCCTAATATTCCATATGACTCTTAAAATGTTCTAATATCATTTGAAATATTTTCAATGGATATATTCTATTTTTTCATACCAGTTACTTTATTATTGATAACTTGCAATTTAAGCANACGGGCCCCTCTTAGTGCTCGCAGGGCGGAAAAAGTTTTAAAAGATTGGCCACTAAGAAAATATTTCTTAGGAATAATATTTCATAATTAAAGACTAGGTGGCAGTAATATATTATATTTAAAATAAAATTTGAATATGATCTTTTTATATTCTATCTCATTTCATTAAAAATACGAATGTTTAAAAAAACAATTGCATTTCTAATTAAAATTAATCTATTGAAGTATCGCATCATACAGCCTAATATTCCATATGACTCTTAAAATGTTCTAATATCATTTGAAATATTTTCAATGGATATATTCTATTTTTTCATACCAGTTACTTTATTATTGATAACTTGCAATTTAAGCAGATGCGAAAAATATTTTCAAAGTAAATTATAGTTTATATCTTAATTATATAATATGCTACAATATTGAATGATCAAAATCAGTGGCGTATCCAGGATTCTGAGAATATGGATGCTGCTCAAGGCATCGGCGGGCCAAGTCACCTGCCTCCTTCCAATTACCTAGAATTACTTTATTTACATAATCTCACCTAATTGAAGTCGTGCGATATGCGTTGTATTTATCTGAAAGTAAGAAAACTGATTGTTTTGGTATTAAAGATGCTGATTGCAGCACCATAAACACTCCTGTATACGCCCTGATGTTTTGACTAATTCTATTTTATTTTAAGAATTTATTTTAATGACGTTTTAATTAGAAATATTCTCATTTTCAGGATGTCTAGACATGAAATCTGCTCCGTTAGACCATACTTATAAGAATAATACTTATTATACGATGAATAATGTTGAAAGAGAACATTTGACTATGAAAAGTATTCTTCAGTGGGGTGTCTGTATGGGATGGGGAAATTGGAAAATTGATAAAAAATTTGGTAAGTAAGCACACTTTTATATTTTATTTAGTAAATACCGGGTGGTCGCAATTAAGCAGTCTTAATGCAACCAAATCTGGTTTGGTGGCATTTCAAGACGTGCGGAAGACATATCCGCAACAAAAGGAAATAAGTACTAAAATTCACCACTATGGAACTTTTGAAGCTTTGGACTATCCTCGTGAATTTTGTTTGTGGCGACACTTAAAAGATTTTGTTTATTTGAGGACATGTTGCAAATTTGGCAGCCTTGAACGACAGTATCATACTGCGTTTGAGAAGCATCATTGAGAATTAATTCAATCATCACTAAAAATCTTCATTTTCAGAATTTGTTCAGGTTTAAAATAAACAAACGTTTTCAATTTCTGTCAGAAGACATTATCAGGTTTGAAAATTCCAACATTACAATATTAGAATATGTGAGAGCGATTAGACAAAAGATAAACATGTTAAACTTAAGACAAATTGAATGTATTCATTACGGGTTTGACCATGCCCACAATGGATGGTTGGGTAGTAGACCGGTCCGACATATCTATTTATGAAAATTTTAAATTGTTTTCATTTTTTGGGGGTCTTTCCACCTTGTAAGCGCTAATAATTCCTTTTTTAAAATCCGATCACGATGGGGAAACCAGTGATGAGGGACCTCCCATAAAAAATTCTTGGGATTTTTNATTATCAGGTTTGAAAATTCCAACATTACAATATTAGAATATGTGAGAGCGATTAGACAAAAGATAAACATGTTAAACTTAAGACAAATTGAATGTATTTATTAAAAACACCGAAACACATTAACCATGAACAACAAACTGTTGTAACTAAATATACAAACCAATTCAGAAAGATTCCTAGTGACCGAATACGTTGAGCTCCTTTCTTATCACTCGACCGCTCTCATTGTGGACTTGACTGAACTCGTGATGGGTATGAAACAATGTCGTTTTAGTGATGGCCGAATGGCCAGAGTGGTAAAAACATCAGTTTGCCGTTTCAAAGACTCAGGACTAAATCTAGGTCCCCATTCGATCCCGACCACCCATTTTTTTATGAACGGCCTGTCCTAAATATATCGGGTCCCGTACCTCATCACTCGGCTATTCCTCTTGATGTCTAACCGAGCCCATAATAGGTATGATTAAAAGCACCCTTTCGGTATCCATAAGCTAAAAAAAGTTTTTAAAAATTTTCTTCTTTGTTCGTGCAGGCGGAAAAGGTTTAAATTTTTAAAAAATGTTATACTTTTGTAGTTCTGTCAAGGAAAATGTATCTGCTGATTAAAATGCTTTAGAGTTCAACTAGACGACGAGGATATAAAATATTTAAATTGGACTTAAAATTATAAAAAACGTGGGAAGCCATGATTTATTGAATAGAACAATCTTCATTCTCAATTACTCTTGTGTCTAGAGTCTAGAATATTAGTTTATGATTTTCTTCTAATGAAACTTGTAAAGGCAGATAGCAAATTATTGATTATACTAATTTAAGTACTTTTTAAAATGTTTTGTAATTTATTTTAGGTTGCTCTAGTCCTGAATTATCAGAAAACACTATATTAGAATATCCATGTCAATGTAACTTTGGTGGTATGTGCAAAGCTAAGTGTAAACAAAATTTACATATTGAAGAATATATCTATTGTAATAACGATGGTACTTGGACCAAAATTCTCAGATGCCGTAAGTTTATTATTGATATTTAGTCTAATTTTAATTTGTGTTGCAAAACTTTCAAGTTATAGCAACTATTGAAGAATATAATTCTATATAAATAACGTAATTCTAGCTAAATTGAGTTGAAGCTGTAATTTTATTGAATGCTGTTAATATAAAAATTTGTCTAATTATTTGGAAAAACCATAATTCTGATACTGTTCAATACTTATCACTTTTTCTTTTTATTCAAGAATATAAAAGTACGAATGATTATAATATAAATTTTATGTTTTTATTTTATAATGCGCTTACTGATTGATGCAGTAAATATAAGAGATTGACAAATATATATTAGCCTATAGTTTGAAGAAACAGCTAACATGACAGATATCGATGACAACGAGAATTAACAGTTTATATTGTTATATGTTTTAACAAAATAACGAAAAAACGACTCAAGTTTGCATTAAAAAATATTCTTGTATATAGTAAAAAGAAAAAATTGTAATTAAAGTAGGCTATCTTACGGTAAAACCTCGATGTAACGGACTAATTCGGGAGAGAGGGTATTCGTTAAAGCCCGAAATTTCATTATATAATAAAGGTTTTCTGAATATGGCTGTTAAGAAATTGACAGATTAGCTACTTTATCTGATTTTAATTATGTAGATACTTCTTCGTAATTGAAATTACGTATGTATGAGAAGTTTTCTATAAGCAATTGCTATCAATTTTAGCAATGTCTTGCCCCTGTACATCATACTTTTCCTGTTAACAATAGTTATGCCGGTTATCTTCGTCCTGGAGAAAATTTTTGAATTGAAATAATGTTCCGGTGCAAATCGGAAAGTTCTTATCTAGTTAATCGGGCCTCCTGCCTCTAAACTCTATATTTGGTCTCGACTTTCATCTAACACCGTTCTAGAGATTAGGGGCAGACAATGAACACCAGTGGAAATTTATCGATCTGCAGTTTTTGAAAATTACTGCCCAATATGTATTATTTCTTATGTACTCACTGTAGTTCTGAGACTGTAATAAACAAGTATACAATGCGATTTAAATCGTATTAATGACATTTTTTAGGAAATACAAATTTAACTGTATTTCCTAAATACAGTTAAATCTGTATAGTTAAATTTGTACAGTTAAAAACAATAGACATTGTTTTTAAAAAGAAAACAAAAGTTAAATTTGACAAAAACATAAAACTTTCCTATTTATATTTTTTACTTATTTTCGTTGCTGAATTACTTTTCGTTTATAGAATTATTTTTGTTTCATCTACATTTGAATTGTTTTTAGGAAATATTCTTAAAAACTATTCATAATAATTTGAAATCTTTTCTCCATAAAACAAATAATAATAATAAATGTAACTTCTTTTTATAGCTTGATTATACATAGAAAGTTTGAATAAATATACTTCACAATCAATATTATATTATTATAGATGTAATTTTATTTCTTTAAATTATAAAAAGCAACAAACAAGTTGCTTGTATTAATTATTTATTTCTATATAAATTTATTCTTCAAAAATACTGTACTAGTATTTTATATTTATAAATAAACAATGAACAATCATGGATAATTTATAATGCCATTTGTAATTATGTAGTAATTTTAGTAAACATAATTATTGTTTAAATTAGTTTCTTCGTAATTAAAATTGCCCTTTATTGAATATTTTATCTGTCATGTTCTCTATTCTACTCAAATTAGATGAGAATTTATTACATATTAATATTAAGATATACCTTTAGTCTCAAGTTATTTCTGAAGAAATTAACTTAAACATTATATCTGAGCCATAAGAGAAAAATCTAAAAGTTATAATTATTATTACTTGAGTTTAAAAAATATAATCTTTAGGTTGATTAATACAAAAATCAAAAAATTACAATTAAATTTTTTTAATATAAAATTTATTTAAAAGTTAGTACATTTAACTCTTCTGTATTTTAAATTATTAAATGACCTTTATGACTCAAAACACATACTGATTAAATTTCAAAAAATACATATATTAACGATATTTTCTATTAACTACAATGGTACTCAGTATTAATTATTAAATGTAATAAAAATTAAACTGTTTTAAATATGCATTTAAAAAATTTAATTATAAAACATTTATCTTATTGTATTTTAATATTTTTATTGTATATTAATCACATTTACATTTATAATAGCAATATCGTGTCTTCTGCCGATTTTACCTCCAAACTTAGTCTTGATTCAAGCATGTAGTGCAGGAGTAGGTGAGACATGTAGGATAAAATGTGCTAAAGATTTTGTTCTAATTGGAAATGACACAATTCAATGTCTGAAAACTGGAAAATGGAGTAAAATTCCAAAATGTGGTATATGAGATAGTATATATTTCAATTTTCGTAAACATTACTATTACAATATTTTGATATATTTGTTATAAATTATTCTTCCAGTGCCATTGCTTCGACTTTCTACGGTGTTACCTCCAAATTAATCTGACTGTTAGAAATTCTAATTGCAATTTAAGAAATTTCATTAAAGAAAAATTTATGTAATCTCCTATTACTTTTTTAGTTATTTAGAATCACTTTATATATTTATGAAATATAAAATAGTATTCAATTTCATATATAAGATAACAATACAATAACATTATTTCATCTTTAGAAGTAACCTGGAAGTATTTCAGTAATCCAAAAATAGTATTCTCAAAACTCTCAAATAAAATATATTACCAGGATTGGATAGTGGTATGAAGCAGCTAGCATTTTTCCTAATAAACCCTTCTTAAAGCACTTTGAATATTTATCATAAAATCAAAGGGCACAAAAGGTTGTAAATTTTAGATGTACAACAGTATAACTTTTATTCCCATTATTAATTTAATGTACAATGGGGCAGCATTTGCAAATCTTTTTTTTTTACCATCCAGCACTAGATATTACAGTAATAATGCTTTGGAAATTACATCTGAGACAATTATTTACCTCAATCATATGTGTGCTTTCTAAAGTTTCTTTAGTATCAATATGATAATTCATCAGTTTATAAAAAATGAGATCTTCATAAATTTCTTATAGGTATTTTTAATTCTAAAAATATAAATGTATTTGTTTATACTGTTTTGCTTTTATAATATACTAGCCTGCAGCTTCGCTCACATGGATTTTGCAAGCAAACCCTATTTACATTCAATATCTCAACAACCATAGTAATTGTTATTTAACACCTACTGCTGAGAATGATGAGAATTGCTGAGAATCAAACAAACTATTTTCAATTTGATCAATTTTCTGGAACGTTTACAATCGTTCTATAATCGAACCAATATGCAATAACAAATTCAAATTTAAAACAGTTCAAAAATTTGGTTAAAAAATCGAAATATATAAAAATATTTATAACGATGTCTGAAATGTTATCAATTTAATACCCCTAAGTACTCAACAAAGACTAAATGTAATTAAAAACAAAAAAATCGCATCTAAAATAGTACAGTAGAAGCCATTCTTCAGGTTAAGCCTTAATGCTCTCCCTCTCTCCCTTGCAGGGGAATTTCAAAAAATCCCTTCTTAGTGTGCATTTTCATGACGTACCCTAACTGTGTACCAAATTTCACCTCTAGGTTCTGGAATTTTCTCATTGAAGCGTCATACATTTTCAAAGTCAACCACTTTCAAACCTCATATCTCTCACATGGCTGCAGAGTGACATATAGGCACAAACACGTCCATTTTTATATATATACATTGATATATATAAAAATGGATGTGTGGAAAATGTATGACGCTTCAATCCCTTGAAATGAGAAATATACAAAACAGGAAATATAATCACAAGAAAATTTTGACTTTTTTTTTTGTATTATGTAGGTCCTGTAGGTATACAGTAAATTGTATATCTTTTATTTTTATTTATTTGCATCTAAAAGGATATGTGACAAAACTTCTTTTCAGGTGCTTACAAAAACTATGATACAAACAGAATAACTAAATCAAATACATATATATATATATATATATATTGTATATTATTTTTGTATTTGTTATCTTGTTTGTATATGAAAATAAGAAAATTGTCTCAAACTGATTTATTTTCAATATCAAATCTGATATACAGAAAATAAGAATACAGCTAAAGGAATGGCAATGAATCTAATTGAACCTATTTGTACAGTTCTGTAAGCAGCTCTTGTGTAATTTCTCATACAGAATATCTTGAACAGATAATATTGTATATAATCCTGGAATATTATTGCTATTGTATAAATATATAAATCTGTTATTAACTATATATTAAACTATACAAAAATTGAGTTTACAATTAAACATTAATTTATATTTATTTGAAATTTCTGAAATGTTTAATTATATTGTAAAAATATTCTGTAATTTAAAATAATATCATGGTAAAAGTTGAGTTTGTTGAAATTTTAAACATTTGAAAAGGAATCCAAAATTATTGTAACACATTATAAGTCTATGTTAAGTTCAAAAATACAAAACAAAAAAGCTTTTTTTAAATTAAGATGTTTATTAGAGAATGTACAAGAATTTATTTTTAACTTAAGTAGAAGAATATGTACATATATAAAAAATTAAAATATATACCAAATTATTATAGTTCAAAATTTTTACATAAGATATTTTTACTTTTTTTGCATTTGATTAATATTTAAATTCATTTCAGTATTTAATAAATTAGTTCAAAATTTGAATTGTATGAAAGATTTAAAACATAGTTTTTTAATCAATAAAAATTTGATTAGTTATATTAATCAAGATTCCTGTCATTTTTAAATTCAATACAGAATTATAAAATACAATATGAATATTTCAATGTTTACAATGATAAATTACATTATACAACAATTTTGGTGCTTTATCAAAAGTAAATGACTGAATTTTTAGGTTTGTGTTTTAAGATTGTCAAGAATATTTAGATAAGTTATTACTTTGATATGATTTTAGATCTTGAATCTGCCTTAAAAGTAAAAAGTCTACTTAAGAATAAAACT
Source organism: Centruroides sculpturatus (assembly GCF_000671375.1). Taxonomy (NCBI): domain Eukaryota; kingdom Metazoa; phylum Arthropoda; class Arachnida; order Scorpiones; family Buthidae; genus Centruroides; species Centruroides sculpturatus. The sequence continues at coordinate 587,934 of NW_019384458.1, forward strand.
TAAAATATTTCTCATTTTCTTTTGATAAGTTAGCAAATCAAATTTTATTAATGACAAATTATCATTATATAAACTATAACTGCCAAATTAAATAGTATTTTTTCATTATCTTTAGCTTTTTCTCAAACTTTTCCAACTACAACTCCTTTTAGTATGTATACTTCTTATATTTTTTTGTTTCAAAATGAATTTTTCTCGTCTTACCTCACCACCCCCTACCTTCCAACACTGTCTGAGACACTTGGGAAATTGCTCACTTTGAGAATCACTGTTCTATAGCATTTAGTTACATAATATACTGTATAGAGTGAATCTGTATAACATTTTTAAAAAAATTATTGGTTTTTCTATCTTGCTTTACATGATTTATTTAATTCTAACTACTTTCATATTTGAATGATAAAAATAATAAATTTAGGAAGCCAAACCACCACCATAGTTAATTGGGCTATTAATATGCTATAATTAATAATTACAAACTAAGTAATTTGGTACTAGAGATAGATGTTTCTAATTATTTACTTAAACTAAATTACTTAGTTTCTAATTATTAATTATAGCATATTAATAGCCCGATTAATTACAATGATCGTTTGGCTTTGTATGGATATATTGGACTTCAGGAAGTTGATATATGTAATAAATTCAGACTAGAAACTAGAAAGCATAATCTCTAATTGCTACAGATATTTTTCAGCTGCCAGTAAGCATATTTTCTACTTCACCTTATACACATGTATCTGTATGAATATTTAGCATATATATTTATCCTTTACATATTTTGTTAATTGAATATTTTTAAAATGATTCTTCAATATAAGAAAATTAATTTGAAATCACTGACCCAAAAAAAACAAACTGATCTTACAAACTGTCTCTATTAATTATTTTTCAAACAAACAATACACCTTTAATAGTGAGTTACAGTTTAAAGAAAATTAATTATTTTCAAATTTTTGGGTGTAAATTTGAAGTTAAACTGTTAATAAGTCGAAAAATTTGCATATATTCAAATTGTTATCCACTGTTAATGGTGCTTTATTTGATTTATGTAAACAGCAGCAACTAATTCAACTTTTTTTCAGAAATAGTTTTTTGCAATCCAGCTTTACTTATACACAGATCAATAAATCCTTTAAATTTCAGTTATTTTAGTTATTATTTTAGAGTTAAACAAAATAACTGAAATTTAATGAATCTTGTTAAAAACTTGTTAATTTGATTTCTAATAACTATAGTATTTTAATACTCAAATATATTGCTACTATCTCACTATATTAAAACATTAAAAAATTATTTATTTTACTTCTAGAACAAAAAATTTGACTTCATTTTTTGTTTACAGGAAGCCATTGACATGATTGGTTTAAATAACCATTTGGAACAATATTAATATTTATTAAGCATATTACATTTCCTTNATTACCTTATTCAGTTTGCAATATGCTCAGCTTATTTATTTCATATATATAATATATGAAATAAATTTCTCTCCTACCACAATGTTATAAATTTTTGATACACCACCAACCTCATTAAACTGTCAAATTCATGACTGAACAAACTGTGGCATCTTAATGAGGTTTGACTGTTAAGAATTTTAAACACTGATCGAACTATTGAAAAACCTTTTATTTATAAAACATTAAAAAATTATTTATTTTACTTCTAGAACAAAAAATTTGACTTCATTTTTTGTTTACAGGAAGCTATTGACATGATTGGTTTAAATAACCATTTGGAACAATATTAATATTTATTAAGCATATTACATTTCCTTTTGGCTAGTATTCTATTGATTTAATCTAATCACCAAATTTTTTTCTCTGAATAAACTAAATTTAGTTTTATACCATATCTTATGTATCTTACTGAAAATATTTAAACTATTATTGTACGAGATCTGTCAATTAAGTCATGACAATAGAATTTTATTATACAAGTCAGTTACATGAATTCCTTCTATATAGTCTCTATCATTATTTTAAAACTTTTTGCCAATTCTTTAGAAGTTAACTTATTTCATCTGCATAATTATTATTCTAGATATATCATTCCAACTGTTCAAAAGCACAAGAGATCATCTGTCACTAAACAGTTTTAGGGTTCTTTGATCTTTGCAAATAAAATTACAGGAGCTCATATATATATTAGACAAGTTGGAGGACATTCCAGTATTTCATAGATCTAGCTGCAAAAAATGTTGTAAACTTTGATACATACATGACAGCAAGCATTATCATCATGCAAAATGATTAAAGGCTTCTTTCTCAGGTTATTTACGATATAGTTAGACAAATGTAACGCTCTAGAAATTTTCCATAATTATTGGCATATTTGTCCACAAGGTTAATCAAAGCGAGCAAATCAAAATGTCTCCACTCATTTGACTGTTATTTCAGCTTCATTTCATACAATCAAGTTTCATTTATAACAGTAATTTCCTTAAAAATATACATCTCTTCCTTATCATAATGCTCCATATGAATTTAGGCACTAGCATATTTAAGCATCAAATGACGTAGAACCCAGCAAGATGCAATCTTCTGCAATTTCTAGTAATCTTTCAATAACTGTTTTAACTTTTTCATGACCTGTACAGAAAACAGCTCATGAAAAAGTTTAAACAGTTATCTCAACTCAGCAATTTCAAGATAGTGTCTGGTTTCCACAAGCTTCCTACAATTCCTTAAAACAAGTTTTGACCTTTTTTATTATGCGAAACCTGGATCCAGCTTGTTTGTTCTAATTTAATGTTTTTATTTATGTATATAGATATCAATATTACTATTTTCAGTGACATATGTCACTTGAAAGGAATAATATTGATGTCCATTAGCTTTTACAATAACTAGAATTGAACAAGTTTATTCCATCAAGAATTAAGGTTTTGTCATGACTTGAATGGCAGCTCTTGTATTATATCAAAATTGCCAGAAATGAAAAACAAGACAGAATGCTTTGTTAATATAAAGTTATATTTTAACATAATTTATTAACATCTCATTAAAGTTAGTCACTTTTGTATTTTTGAATGTTTCTTAAAAAAATTATTTCTGTAAATTGTGTATTACTTTATATGTAATAATTTCTAAACATGCATTTTTTTTTTTTTTTTTGTTACATATTGAACTGTTGAAAGATATATTATGAAAAGATTTAAATTTCTTGATCCATTTTACATTAGAAAGTACTTTTTGCTTAAATAAAGCTGCAACGGGAAAAAATGTCAATCATTTTTAAATAGATTATATTAATCGATTAAGATTAGAATTCTTCGGTAATTGAACAAGCCTCGTCTCAATAAATTTTATATTCTAATAACAATTAAACATGGAATATATAAATGTGTATTTTTCAAATTTCTTACCAGTAGACTACATATGAAAAAGAGTTTCGTGCAAGACGCATTCATCGGAGAATTATGGTAAAGATATTATTTAGAAATTTGATCGGAATCTATCCCTGATCCAAATTAATATTCGGTCCTGTATACGGAATGGAATCACACCAGAAGTCTGTCGGGGAGGATATTTCGGCCAACCAAGAGATTTTAGTTTTGTCATTGACGTCTTGGTCGCCGACGTGTTGATAATAATGGCAATCCGTTTCGTTCATGTACGGAGGAGCAAGAATATCTAAAAATGCGGCAATTCCTCCTACAGAATGAATTTCGTGCAAGTTGCCTTCAGTGGGAGTAAGGACGCACGGTTCGGTATCGGTAGACACCTCTATGTCTTCGTTCCTCTTCGAGGGTAGGAGCAAATGTCTTTGCCACGTGGGAATTTTATGAATTATCTCCCTGGGAATTCTTCCTATTTTTTCATTTAAATTCGTGCGGTTGTAATTTATAATTTTTACTTTTCCGTGTAAAACTTTCAACAGTCCGTACATTCCTGGATGATCGTGAAGAGGAATTCTCGCTCCGTTCCTGACTATAAATATTCCCATGGAAAATATCTGATTTTCAAATAAATCAACGTAAGTCACGGGTGCATTCTTCTCTACGGAGTTATCTTTCGTAAGTTTAAAAATATCTCGACTTAAATTAACGTCCGATAACTTAATATGGCCTAACATGATCCTTAATTTTGCCAAACAGTCTACGAAGACGTCTTCGTTAAAATTTCTGGAGAATGTTTGTTGAGCTTGACGCGCTATCATCTCCACCAAAGACGCCATTTTTAATTCATTTTACTTTACAGTGCTGCCATATATTGAAGTGTTTTAGAAATATTTAAAATAGTATCGATTTTATTTAAATTTCAGCTTATAAATATCAGATAATAGATTTTAAATAATAATATTTTTATTAAAATATAACTTATCTAATTTAATATTCTAGTTTATCTTCAATGGCGGTAATGGACTTTTTTTGGGTCTCTTTTTTCTCCCTGGGGTATTAAGAGGGCCTCTTTTAGTATGCCGATTATGGGTTCGGCCAGGCCCACAATGGGGCGGCCGGGTAGTGGGAAATGGGGAGTTTTCGTTAAAGGCAAGAAAACGTAGTAAAAAATTAATAATTAAATCTGCATATACATTATTACAGTAATATGGGATGTCTTCGGGATTACCGAGAACTCTCTGAATCAGGAAGAAAAGGGAATGATGAGAATTATATACATTTAATTATGGAAATGTATAGAGATGTTAAACCATGTGCTGAGATAGATTTAAAGCATAGATTTAAAGTGTTACAAAAAAGGAGATTTAAGATTTAGGGTGGCTTTGGAGTTTATCAAGGTTAAGCCCAGATCTTATTTTTTATTTATTAATATTGTATTAGGTAAATTATTGCAGTTTGCAGTGAGAAAGGAGCTATAATATATGTTATTCATAATTTGTATTGTGTTTATTGATGAGATAGAGAGAGATTAAAGTTGAGCCAAAAAAAGTTAGGAACAGATTAGAGAGGGGAATTAAAAATCAGTAGATTTAGTTCTTGAATTTCAAATATAAGCTGTTAGAGGAAAATTAGGAAATTTCAACTACTTGGACAATATATTCAGCATATTTACAGACACGTAATAACTTAGAGGTAATTAGAGGATGATGAGTTAGAGGTTTGTAAATAAAATAGGTAAATGTAGGAGGGCAAGAGTTCAGATGGTATTATTAGACAGTGATAGTAATTAGTGATGACATGAAGTCTAATAGACATGTTAGTGAATTTTTAAACCTATATAAACAAAGTAGGCCATCAATAAATCTTTATTTATATTCTACTATTGATAGTACAGAATATTATATAAATTACCAAAATATGTAGATCCAATGGGAATGTCATAAGAAATGCAATTTCTCATGTCGAAAATACAAAACTATTTCATCCCAAGTACTATTTCTCACTATACTGAATCCAATAAAACTGTATAGCACACTTTATGTAGTGTTAAAGTTACAAACTATTTTTTAAATAATTTATTCTTTATCTGGATTGAATTTCTATGGCTATTTAAATGTATTAGAGGATAAGCTATGGTTTTCCTAATTATATTGTCATACATATGCAATAAAACAAAACAATAAAATGCAAATTTATATATTTATTTTACCATTATGTATTTATTAAACAGATATTTTATCCTCAGAACATTATGTACTGTACAAAACTTTCATTCACAAATGTAGCAACATAACAGTTTTAAACAAATCTATATTTAAAACCTGGATAAATTTTATCGAAAATAAAATTATTATTGATTTATCCACATCCTCATCTGTAATTTCAATTTATCATCTTATTAAATTTTTTATAAACCAAATATACTTTTTCTTTCTTTTACATGATATAAAATTTTTTAAAAATGTAATTACAAATAAGATTTTTTGACAAAACAGCAGAAAAAAGTTACAAAAATGATTGAAAACGATAAAACTACCTACTAACCAAATAGATAAACCAATTTTTTTTGCCACAGTGCGACTCTAACGCCAGCTGTCGGCAACCTGACACATTAACTCTACTTGAGAGCATAGCTCTAGGACCAATATATCTATCGACTCTGGTTTTACTTTATGTAAGAAATTACCTTATCTAGTACTTGTTAATTTGTTAATAGTTTAAAACAAAACGATTCCTTATTTGGACGATAATGGCGGTGCATGCAGTTTCGTTATATAGTGTACAAAGTTTAATTTTTTAATTAACTTTTTTACACTGTATAAAATATCCGTTTTGCACATAACTAATCAACCAGCGCTGTAGTCGTGCCAGACGTACTAAGTGGCGCCCTGGTTCTTTTTGTTTTAAGCAGGGAGAAGCGCTTATATGTACTGTACTTCGTGAAAATCTAGGCTGTACTTTAAACTATGTACTGTACTTCGGCCAAAAAACTGAGAAAATTCCTTCTTGCACAGTTTTTTTTGCTGATGAGGAATATATAGATTATTTTTTGGCACATTTAAGCTATTTTGCAGATATTGCGCCACATACAAGTTGCGCTTTGCCCATACAAAACGTCATAAACGGTGGCGATTCGCCGGTTATCGCTCTGGTACCTTTTAATTTACTATTACACCCTTGCAATCAACATCATTGATTTAAAGCGTTATAGAAGCATTGAATTCATGAGTGACTGTTCTTTGTATCCTACGTTGTTTCTACGACAGCCCTTTTTTTGTGAGAAGCCAAGGGTATAGGTGTGCTACCTATATCACTTACGGGCACACAATCGCAAGATTGGCTCACTAAACTTTTTCATGGAGGGCTTTTTTATAATGTTAAAAGAAGGGTCTAGGGGATGAATCCTAGATCTCGTCAGGATCCTTGACACCAGTTAATCAGTTATTTTACACGCGGATTAACACGCGTTATCCCTAACTTGTGAGTAAGAGGAGCTAAAGAAATTTAAATACAAATAAGTATGAATAGCCAATATTAACCAAATCATTTTTATATGATAAACAAAACATTTAATAAATCAAAATATAAAAGTATACAAAAAAACGAATCGAAACCTAAACCTAAACTACTAACTTAACCTAATCTTATTCTAAACCTGACGCTTGAAAGAGAGTTCACATCATCTAATTCTGATCATATTACCTTCAATTTCGAATATTTCTCTGTATGAGGGTCTTCTTCTTCTCTCGATATTCTTCTTCTAACAGTTTCTACGGAAAGTTCGTTAACTTCTCTTTTAACAATCTTGACGTATACTTCGTTTATATTGCTATATATTTATAACTTTCAATTAACTGATTCGTATGACAAACGTGTATGACGGTATCTTTCTTCGTATGGCAAATCTCTTTCCGACGGACTGCCTTTATCTTATGGCTAGCTCTCTTCGTGTGGCAATACCTCCCTTCGACGGACTGCCTCAAATGGCGGGAAAACATCCCTTTTATTTGCTCTCCAGTAACGTGTGCAAAACTCATGCGACTCATCATGAGTCGGCCTGGGAAAGGAAATCGACTTCCTTTCAAAATCGAAAGTTTCATCCGTTTTTTTGTAATATTCGTTAAAGTTTAAAAATATTATTTTCTCTTAATTTTATAATTCTTTTTCTCTACTTTGTTAATTTTCAGAATGACCCTCTCCTGAATTTCCAGATTCTCACATTTTGCAAAAATGTTGTGTTGTTGTATATCATGGTATATTTTGTTTGAGATGCATGAAGTGAATTTTCTGTCCAGTGTAGGAAGGCATGTAGTTGGTTTGTATTATGTAGGCTATTTGGTGTTGCTGTTTTTAGATTTTATGTTTGTGATGCCCTGTGTAATAAATTTAGGCATGTCTTGTAGATTGTTAACGGTATGTGTAAATTATTTGATTAGATCCCGGTGCAGAGATATAAATTTTTTATCAGAAATTGTACTACGCAGATGTTTTCTAACTTTATGTATAAATAACACAAATTTTATATTGCCTGTTTTTGTAAGCATGGTCTTGGTATGCTTATTCTCGACTGATGTCTCGTGCATGTTTTCTTCTTTCTCTTTGATCTAACTTGCTTCATTGCTTCATTTGTATGACTGAATTGGACCAAACAGTAAACCAATAGTCTGTGACTTGTTTTTCTGTTGGCCTGCCATTGTACTATGATTGTGTGGTGTGTTCAGCATGAAGGAGTCTGTAGAAAAGTGCATCATTGTGGATAATTTATTTTCTTGTGTTCATAAAGTACAGGCTTTGTATCGTTTCAGTTTTTGCACTTGTTAACGTATTCCTGTACATTAGTATTGTGTTGTGCATTCTATGTGTGTTTTAATTTTTCTGAATATTTTCTTAACGAAAATATTTAGAAAAATTACGCCATACATAACGCCATACATAACATATTTCGTTATGTATGGCGTTATGTGCTTTCAGTATATTGTGTTAATCTGTCTAATTGTTGCCTAATATTATTTATTTATCTTTCTAGTCTTCTTTGACAGGTAGGCTATAATTTTTCTGTGTTTTGATTGTCTTTGTGATTGTAGTTTAAGGCCATGGTAACTAAGTGTCTGCACCAGAATAAATGAATATATATAAAGCTGTCTTAAACAGTTGATTCGGGTTGAATGCGTATTGGTAATACGTTCATATTCTGTTAGGCCTAAAGCCCTATATTTATGAATGTTTCTTGAAATAAATTTACATCATAGTTTATTCAGTGTCTGTAGTGTAATTACTGTAGTTGTAATTGTTGTATGTTATGTACAGTACATTTACATGAACGACTGCTGTTGAGATATTGTCGATGGATGTATGATCAATAGTGTGATCTAGTGTATCTGTTGTTTGATATGTTCAAAGGTTATTTGTGGAATAAAGTAGTAAATTTTCTTCTTATCTAGTCAACAATCCTTAATTTGAAACCATTTCTTTTATAGTGTCATGTAGGTATTTTTGTGTGAATTTGTCGTTTAGTGTTTAGTCTGTATGCTGTCATGTCTGTTTCGACCTGGATCCTCAGTGCCAAATCCTTAACCCGTCTCGGAGTACAAGAGGTATCAGAATATTGGAGGCTAGAAAATAAGTGATTTCTAAATTATTTTTGTTCTGCATTTATTTATTAAATACTTATTATAAACATTTATAAAATATTTATATTTTTCTACTAATAAATTAATATTTATAAAATACATAAGTAATTTATTTAATGGTAAACATTTATTTAAAATTGATTTCAAATATGGATTAAAGTTTATATTTTAATTTTTAATATTTTATATAATTATTATTTAAATATTTATAAGTTTATTTATTCTTTTTATACTTTTGAAAAAAAATCTTAAGGACAGTCAGACAAATAAAAGAAGGATGAAATTCTTGTCTTTATTTGATCGACTTTTTATTGCAGTGGGACGTCGATTATCTGAATCAATTGGGACCGAGCACAGTTTGGATGCGCGAATTTTTGGGTAATTAACATTAAAATTTTAATTAACGTGAACATACTACTGTATTGTATTGTCTTGTATGATGATACAATACAGTAGTATATAAAATGAAATAAGTGTAGTAGAATACCTTATTTGAAAAAATAATCGCTGATTTTTCTTTGTATTGAAGTTGGTTTTCGTTGTTTGCAACGAGATCTCTGACTCATGTCAGCACAATTAATTAAGTAGGCAGGACAATACTTCTATTATGATTCGTACCACTGCATGGTTGTTTGTAACGTAGCAAATGCATCAGCGTGCACGGAACCATTGCCGTTTTCTTTCATCCACTTAAAGCTTCTTTTTGGCATTCCAAGGAAACATAATAAATGAAAAAATTAAAAAAAATTGGTTGTATTTGATTAATGATTTGCCAAGGGAAGATGCCTCCAGGAGGACTTTCTATGTGAATTGCCTCCTATTTAAATGTTTAGTCACATGAAAAAAATTCGGAAAACTTCACGTAACTAACCTGCGATCAACTACGGTACAAATAGTTCAGCGGTTTTATCCAGTCGGCTACTGATGGACCGAAATTAAGAAAGAAAAACACATATAATAATAAATAAAATTAAGAAAATTGTAAAAATATAGAGATGAATATAATATTTATCTTAATATTAACAACACGAAGTAATAAATATGAGTTATTTGACATAAAATATAGAGATGATAACAGCAATATTCAAAACCGCAAAGAATTTCTAAAAATAACATTAAAAGTAATAATTTGAGGTTAATTAAATTATGATTGAGATTTAGTTAATACTTGTTAGCTGTTAGTAATTTTAACTTATTACAATTATTTTAATTCGGTTGAAAACGAAGTAAGACAATTTATTTACATGGCCTTCAGCTGTTGCTGCAACTGTGATTTGTTGGGTGGCGGTCTCTCTTAGAACTTCTGATGCTCTTGTTTTATATACATGGCACGTTTTTCGAAATTTCTGGATCGTTGGAGAAAGGAGACCGCGCGCGGTAAAACATACAGATGAATCTTCAAGAAATTTTCCCACGATGACATTAGAAAATGATAGAAAATGCTTTTATTTTTTAAGATAATATTTTGGAGTCAAAAATCGATATAACCGAATATTCAAAACATTGTGCATGCTGCAGAGTAATTAATTAATTTATAATATTTTCTAAAAATTCAAAAACTTTCGTTTATTTTTTAGAATTTATCTTTTTAGTAGACACGCTTTTATACTTTATACCTTGGTACAGTGGTGCCCAAACTTTTCGGTTGACGGACGAAATCGTATGCTGGCGGGAAACAAATATTTTGAATATTTCGTATGTTCAAAACGTAGGTCTATTTCTATCATTTATAAGTGATGTGTCAAATATGTCTGCTGGAACGGGTCCGGAACCCGTTCGTTCACCAATAGTGTGTTAAGTGATGCAGCACCAAAGCTGAAAGATAACAGTAATATTCGGCGTTCAACTTTTGGGGGGCCTGGTACCACTTACATCATCCAGGCTGCCAACAGTTGGCACCATTTTGGCAGTCTGGATTTGGGCCGAGGGCTGTAGTTTAGGCACCATTGCCTTAGTATATAAGACTAATTTGACTGACATTCCTGTTTTGAGAAAGACCAAATCACATCAGAATTTCTATCGGATAAAATATCGATTGATGTTTCAAAAATTATTCGAGCAGTTTCAAAATTTAGAATTACTTTTACACCTAATCTAGGCAAAACCCTCCCCCCAAAACTGATGATTGAACTGAGATTCAAAGTTTACTGAATTTAGAGTATATGATTATTATACCGAAGATAGATTTTTATAGTGTTATTTAAAGGATTACATTTTTTGTTTCTTCTATTTGAATGACATAGAAATGTGAATATTCACGATTTCAAGAGTTGCAATAAAAGTATCTCACAGAACGATCATCTGTATTCATTGTCGGTGTAGAATTTGGATTTTTGTGAGATGATTATTTATTTGTTGTATTGGGCAAAGCGGCACGCCCGCGATCTGCCGAGGAGAATTCCTCCCGAGGGTCCTTTCTATGAAAAACTGTTCTCCTAAAGATGTTAACTTGAAGAAAATCGGAAACTTAATGAGGCGTAAACCTACGACTGGAACATGTGGAAAACTTTGTCAGATCAAGATGATTTCAAGGATCTTGACCAGGTTGCCTAGTCTCCAATTATGTGAGCGGTGACATAAACTCTTTGAGAATATCACGTAATATCAACTCGGTGTGTGAGACCATTCATTGAACGTGTTCTTGTTACGTGACACCTCAACACATTCGTGTTTCTATNTGTAAGTGACAATAATGGTAACAATAACTGCAGAAACAGGCACATTATACTTTAGCCGCCATCTTGGCTCGGTGTCGTGGCGCAGAGTGTGCTGGAAGAGGAAGGATTTCGTGTCACGAATTGTTTATCGGTTATTATAATTAGTTTGGCAGATAAGATGTTTTTGTAGCACTGCATTTGCAGAACCAAGTGTAATCTGTCTAATGTATTCTCATATCATTTGACTGGCAAGAAACTACTGTCTGCATTATGAAATTCTTGTTACTCTACGTCTAACACAGTTTGCTGCCAGATCCGTACCGGCTAAATTTAAATTTACCCGAAAACCTAATAGAATTTTGCATGTCTGCATGTCGTTTAACCCAGATTAGATGCTGTCTGCGGACTTTAATCACCGGTAGTGGCCTCTTATGTGGATAATTGACCTTTAAACTTATATTGCACATGCGAACACATAGTTCGTGCCCTCATTTTTTGTCTGTTTTGACGTCACGATGATGCAATTGTTACTATTACCCGCAGGTCTGCAGCAAAATTATACTTTAATTAAAAAAAATAAACATTTTATAGGATTCATTAAATATTCGGCACTTGAAAGTATGCTGCTCCAAGTTGATGCTTCAAGTTGATGCGGCTTGGTTCATGAAGGATTCAGCCGTTTTCACGTGATACTCGAACAGACAAACAGACAGACGTTAATATATAATTAAATAACACATAATATCCTTGTTTTTCTCCACCGGGGTTATAATATATAAACGTTATAGCGTGACCACCAATGAGAAGAGCATGGACTTTCTAAGTTAATATCAACTACCAAGAGTATTTTGAGCCTTATTTATAGTCATTAAAATTGAAAGGCTCACTATCTACTCAATCTCTTAAAATAGAAAGACATGCCAGTGAGTAATGCGTCGAATAAACACATCTTCTCAGGCTTTTTATTAATTTTAGGGCATTAAATCAAGGGTATTAAATCGTGGAAGGGGTAGGGTTTCGGGATCCATGGTTGACTATATTATCCGCATGGTTCTAGAGAGTAACTATGAAAAATTTGGACCGGATTGGGCAAAGGGTTTAGAAGTTACTAGCGAACATACAGACAACACACATTCTATTATATATATATAATCATCGTTCGTTTAAATGATTTTTCGTGTATTTATCAATTTAAATTTAATACCAATGTAGTTTATCGGGCCTCCTGCCCCTATGCTTTCTATATCTGGTCTCAACTTTCACCTATCTAACACCGTTCTCGAGATTAAGAAAAGACAGGCAGACAATGGAAGACAGTGGAAATTTATAGATATGTAATTTTTTTCAAATTGCAACCTAACAATAGATCTACAAGGAATAATGAATATAAAATTTAAATCGTTTATTTATTTAATATAATTAAATTTATTCATTACGCGACTCGAAACTTGCCATATATTATCAGTGGAAGGTTGACATTTAACCCCAAACAAAGTACGTATTTCTTAGGATGAAAGAGTAATAAATATATTATGTGGCTAGAAAAGTAGTTTCATACTTCTCTGTAAGACTGGCTTCCATTATTAGAAGGGATAAGTATTATTAAAATGTTAAACAATACTTTTTTCCCTGTAGTATTCTCGATGGGATCTCATAGCCTTCAAGCTTAAGCCAAATAACAAATCAACATTATCCAGTGGTGCGTTATTCTACGGGCAAAAAGAGGCTACTGCTTGGGGCTCCCGCCAATAGCGGGCCCTTAATCTTTTATAATAAAACATTTCCCCAAAAAATTTTCCCGAAGAAATATGTCTGAAGTCAGTCAATATTGTATATGGGGCCCCTAATTTAAATTTACCTGGGCCCCATGCTACTGTCAGCATCAGTACTTTGTTTATGTAGAATCGGATTTTAAGGATTCTTCTCAGTCATTCTAAGGCAATAATAAATAGCCTGTATATAAAGGCTATTCATTAGGATGATTGAATTATATTAATTATTCAGAATTAAAGAATATTCGTGCATTCAAATAAATCATTTCTTTATAATTATATATATAATTGCATTGTTCTGATAAATCAAAAAATGAAGATCGGTTTAACATATAATTTAATAAGTTAATGGAGCAAATTAATTACTAAATTTTCCTAATCGTAATTTATTTATTTATAAAAAATTTTAAAAGTGGAAAAAATGTGTACTTAATTTTCATTAAACTAAAATTAACATTCAAAAAATTATCACTTAATTTTCGATTAAATATGATTTTATTTCTTTATTATAAAATTTACGCTCTATAAAATAGTTAAAAACTTTTTTATTATTGTTTATAATATAAATTAAAATTATTTTTTTAAGTGTCGATTGACCTATTTAATAATTATTGAGTTTAGAAAGTTGGCTTACACAACAAAAATAAGAAAATCGAGCTTTAAATAATCGAAAATTCGATGTGAAAATGGGTTTTTATAGTAAAAATATTCTGTTGCTTATAAGAAAGATTCGAAATTAATCAAATTTTCTGATCGATAGCATTAAAAAAAAAATCAGTTTTGTTTGATACAAAACTTGTGTATCTTCTAATGTAGAATTTTTTTTTCAAAATAATTTTATGAAAAATATTTTATCACAAAGTTTCGATTTTTATGTTCCTTTATTCTCGTTTAATACAATAATTTAAAGAAGCAGCATTCTCTATCGACTTTACATTGCTGGTGTTTTTAATAGATCGGCATTACAAGCTTTATACAATACATAAATGTATCGTACACGTATATTTAAAATACGTTTCCATACAATACAATACGTGTGCATGCGTAGAATACAATACAGTACTGTACATACATGTGAATACAATACAATATAATACGCATATCTTAATTATTATTAGTTTAATTACTTTATTATCTTATCTCGTTTATATTTATTTATTATAGAATACTGTATTGTACAGTATTCACTTCAAACACTTTTGTTCGTGGAAATTTTTAACGTTCGATTTTCAGCGCGATCTCTTTTATAAACTCATCACTATAGTAATAATATCAAAATTTAAACTTGGGCCGTGTATGGGGACCCTAGATGGCTAGTTTGGCGCAAGAGCAGGGTGCTCTAACAATGTAGAGTCCCCAGATATAGCCTAAATTTAAATTTTAACATTCTTGCTACAGTAACGAGTTTATAAAAGATTGGTTTAGGATCTCCTGTTGCTGAGGTCCCCAGGAAATTTCCCATAGGATAATGTGCCACTGCTCTCTCACCTGTACTTTCTCTCAATAACGTCAATGTTGCCACTATAGTCAATGTGCAAATAAGAAACCAAATACTACAAAATTATCTGTTAAATTATAAATTACAGGAGAAAAATTATTTATTTGTACCTTCAAGGAATTTTCTATTGTAAATTAAAATTAAGTTTCAGATAATTAATTTAATTTTAATTTGATAATTTACTTATTTAAATCTTATTGTAAGCCTATTATTTCGAGTTTCAACAGTATTGGCAATCGTCTCACGCTCCATAAATATCAAATCTTTCTGCAAGAGAAGCTTTTTTTTTTCCTGTGTTCTGTCAACTAATAGTAATAATCCCAAATGTCAACGCGCAGTTAACGTTTCCCTACAAGTTTAATAATTATTAATTCTCATTATCTCAACATAATTTAATTTCATAAATAATAACAATTTTATGCGCAATTTAATTGTATTGATTGAGCTGCAATTTGAAAAAAAAAATTGTAGACCTATAAATTCCCATCGTCTGTCTGTATGTCTGTCTTGTCATAATCACGAGAACGGGGTTAGATGAACGGCACTACTCTGCTGCTAAAGGAAAAGTATGATTTACAGGGGCAAGCCACTACTAATTTGAGGTGGAGAGCATATATTTTATTAAGATTATTTTATCGTTAAATCTACAACAAAATATTAACTTACATTAAATTAATCCTCTTAAAACATTTTATTTTTAAATTATATTTCAATTTTATTTAAAAACAAATAAAGTATTTTAAATTAATTTTTTGTAATTAAAAATTAATTAGAAAATTTTTAAAAATTTTTCAATAATTTAATTAATTTTTTTTTAAATATATATTTATTTATCAGTTCTTATATAAACTACATGCACTTGAATAATTTTGTGTGTCCTGGATTATGTAAATCTACAATTGAAATAAGGGAGATAAATTTTGCATGAAAAATAAGTTTTATTATTGAACACTTTAAACACTTGCATTTATTATTAGAGACTATATAGGCCTATATATTTACAACTTAAGCAATAAGAGTAGGAAACAAGAGGGAAGGATTTTGTATCTTAGCCTTCTGTTTCATATGTTTATATGCTTAATGTTCTTGTTTCAATAAATTTTCTTATTGCTTATTGCTCTTGTTTCCGGGGTGTATAAATGTAATAATCAATAGATTAATTCATTAAAATCATTTTTCTTAAACAGTTTTGTTTCTACTTATTGTGTAAGATCTTTATCTGTCTGATAATGAATGATAAACATACAAGGTCCTTCCAAATATTAGCGCTCCTGCATTGGGCTTTATGGAGAATAATTCTTACAAAATTTCTTTGTTTTATAAAATCTCGAATAAAGCAAAGAAGAAAAAATAAAGAACGAAGCAAATCTCAGGAGGGAGAAAATTGCTTCTTTTCTCAGAAATTTGTAGTTAATTTTGAAGTGGTATGACTTTTAATTCGTGTAAAGAAATATCTATATAAAAGTTTTATCGTTTAAATAATTAATTAAAATAAATTAAATAGACTTAAACATAAAAATGAGACAAATTGAAAAGTAATGATAAAAATACTAAAAATATAAATGTGTTATTTCTTCCGTTATCGATAAAAAAAAATCCTTGAAGGTGATGCCTTTCATCTCATCCTCTAGATCTATCTTTCATCCCATAACTATGAACTACTCTGTTACGAAACCTAAAAATTAAAATAAATAAATTACAAAATTGTAAATTAACAAATAAAATATACTGTTGAACATAAGCTTTAACACTACTAATATATTTCAAAAAATTATTTAAAAAATAACGACCATTTATAAGATTAATTAGATAATAAAACTGCAAATTTGAATACATTTTTAAAAATAATCTACTTGTTAAATTGATTTAATTCTACTTTTAATCATTCTCTTACAGATTATTTCTTCACTCGACATTTAAAAAAAAATTCTTTGAAGGAAGAAAGAGAGTGGAAGAAAGGGGGAAAACTAAGTCCTTTATTATTATTAAAGCAATAATCGAGTGTCTACGTAGTCAAATATTTACTTCTCCAGATTTTTCAAGAATTAACAGCGAAGAAAGTTTGTTTAAATATATAATAAAACTAACAAAAAAAATAAAAAAATAAAAAAAGAAACTTTTAGCTGCATAAAATATATATATTAAATATCAATCAATGATTCGAAATTAATTAATATATTTATTTACATTAATAAATATTAATATAATGTTGGCGTTTTTATGAATTTTTTTTCCTTTTCTCTCCTCGTTAATTACTTAGAAGTTAATTAAAGACGGGAAACATCTAAAATTTAAGTAAGTTCGCTTTAGTGGTTCCGATTGATGTGGATTCTAAAAATGAACTTCCCAGGAGTATTAACTTCTATCATAAAACGGTCACGTCGACAAGTTTTGTTTCTGATTCTACTTAATAACTTTCTTACGTTGAAAGTTATTGATCTAAACCTATGAAAACAAGTTGAGAAAACAGGAAGAAAAAACTCTGCTTCATTTTACTTATTCATCTGTAAACATTAAATAAGCATCGAGTTAGAAAACGTTAACTTATTAAAATATTACTTTTATACCTTTTCCCCCTCACAATATACGTTTTTCCTCGCGTTTTTAATTAGTTTATAGTAAATAACAGCGATTAAAACAACTCCCCTCGCAGCTTACTTTCTTACCTTTCTAATGTATTGTTACTATAGTAACACGTTTTTTGACGTGTAGGGAATTTTATTACATTAATTTTTGCATATTTTTGGAGAATAAAAAAAATAATAATCAATATTATCGAGAATAGTCACGTAATTTTTATCCAAAAATTTTCTTCAGGACGGAGTTAGATAGATGACCGGCACGACTCCGTCGTTATCAGGAAAAGTATGATTTACAGGGGCAAGACAAGTAATTTGAGATAGAGAGCATATATTTTAAATTAAATAAATTTAAAAAATATGATTAGAAATTGAAGCCCGGGTATTGTGACAATGTCACAATAATTTTTTCTGGTTTATGATCTCTTCTCTTTTGATAAAGTTTTCATTCCTTTGTTATGCTTTATTTATTCCTAAGTTATAATCTCCCAGACTAGAAAAGATTTTCCCCCTTAATCTTTAGGAAGTAATTAATTATTTTCAATCTGTTAGCAATAAAAGGCATTAACCTGTCATATTTTTGATACTGTATATTACAGAGAAAGCAATAAAAAAACAGGTAGGTTTTAAAATAATAATTATAAGATTTATCAATAATTTTATTTATAAATCAATAATTAATTGATATTCCACTAGATCTGAGGCTTATTTATTATTTTTTACCAGTCTTTTAATAGCTATTTTCTTCTAATGAAGCTTATAATTGGTGTCGGATTACAACTAATAATCGAGTGTTGGGTGGAGGATAAAACTTTTTCAACTTATACAAACTTTATTCATAAACAATTTAATAATATATGACGTATGAAACTTTATACTCCTGTAAATTAATTTATAAGATTTTTTTTAATATTTAAAAAAAATTTACAATAGAAGTGTTAAAAAGCTAAAGATTTAATTACTTCTCTGGCTGTTAACAGAAGGAAAGTGTGGAGATCAGTTAAAAAATGACCTCCCAAGACTTTTACATTTTTGGACACGGGAGACCTTGAAACGACCAGAAATGGAGTAAAATTTGGTGGTTTTTTTCTGTATGTATGGTGTTCGTTTGTGTATTGGGAACGATTTTGTTCGCCCACTTTAAAGCTTGATAAAAAGCACAAAAGTTATCAAGCTTTAAAGTGGGTTAAACCTATGAAAACAAGTTATGTATATATATGCTATATATAACTCATCTCTGCCCTCAAAATTAACCTTTTGCCATTTTTTAATAATTAACAATATAAAACAAATTTTTTAAAAATCTCATAAGAGATGGTGCTACAAACAGTTTTAACTCTTGCCGGGAAAGTTACGCAACTCGTTGGTTGAAGTTATTTAATTTTCTGAGCAGAATTGCTGGATTGATCTGATGAAGTAGTGTGTAGAAAATTTATTTTTACATTAATCAGTATATTCTGTCTTATTTTTTAGCTGTCTTAGACTTTTATTTTTATATATTTTTAACTCTTTATTTGTAATTTATGAAGGTGAATACTTCATCTGACTTCTCTTCTTATTATTGTCCTCGTTGCATTTTTTAAGCCGACAACAAAGAGAGACGAAAGAAATGATTTCTATTTACAAATTATTCTACAAATATTCAAAAAATTAATTAAACACTTTTAAAACTTTGCCTTTATTTGTATTTAAAAGGCATTTTTCTTTTAAACTAGAGAAAACGAAAGGAATTAAAAAGAAAATGCTTAAATGATAGAATGAATAAAGATAATTAGCTTATATATTAAAAAATTGCTGATATTTTTTGCCACAATAAATGATATTTGTCTATATAATTGAATGAAAACATTCAACAAATTTAATTAATTGACTAGTTATAATAAATTTGCAGAGTTGCCTTTGTTAATACTACTATTTCTTCTTCTTCTTTTTTTTAATTCCCCGCAGATTAAATTTAATAAAATTCGATCAAATAACGAAATTAGTAAATTCTCCATTTATTTGTTCATTTTTCTTACATTTTAATCGCCGGTTATTAATGAAAAATCTTTAAAAATTCGAAAAAAATCCGACATAATTGCATATAAATTGCAAACGGAACATCACACGACATACCAGAAACAAAAATTGTTTAGAGATTTAAATTAAAGAAATTCATTTAAATAATTGTTTAAACTGAATAAAAATAACTTTAATTTACCCATCTTTATTGTGGAAAAAGAATAAATAGTTGATAAATCGATTCCAAGACGTAACATGGAATTTGAATTTAATTATTTATTACTCTCCCCCTTTATGTACTTTTTTACTTTAAAGGTATATAAAAGGGGGGATAGAACAATTGTTAGGAGGGGAAATTTGCTTTAACTATAGAATTGTTTCTCGCAAATATATATAAAAGGCATTAATGTAATCGGTTGGAAAAAAAATTCACTGAAAAGAAAAATTCGAAACATCTGTTTTAACAGATGTTTTGAATTTTCCTTCGGCGATTTATTCCTGATCTCCCATAGAGATGCCATTTTATATGCTGTATACTGTATATATACTGTATAAGAAGGACACATTTTCCTTTATTTATTGTAAATTATTAAAATTTCAAGCAACCTAACACAATGCCAGTTTTAAACCGATTTACACTATGATTTTCAACATATTTTCTCCACCAACTTTATAATGTGCTTTAATGCTAAAACACTTTATCCCTACGAGATTAACTTCTTCGTAAATAATTCATGGACAGAAATCGGGAAGGGGGAGAGAAAACAGAAAAAAAAACAAGGAAAACAAATTTCCAATTGCAATATCGAGTAGACAAAGACGAAAAATACATTAAATCTTAAATAAAATAAACATTTTAAATGGATTTAAAAATTAAAATCTTGCGTAAAATGACCTTTTCTAAGCATTGTCTAATCTCTCTCTCTCTCTCATCTTTATATATATATTAATTTTTATTTATCACGTGACCAGGCCGAAAGACGTTCTACCCACACATACACACACATCGCCGAACCACGTGACCCCGGGCATGATTTATAAGAAGAACTACTGCTGAAGAAAATCTAGATACTTTGCCCACTCCGAACGTCGACTTTCACTCAAGGATTTAGGTAAGTTTCTTCTTTAATTCCCCATCCTTAAGTTTCTTCCTTAATTTTTATATTTTAATTAAGAACTTCGTAGTTGCAAAACGGCAAAACTTTGATAATTTTTTTTTCTTTTATTAAAAAACTGGGTCCTTTATTAATTAATTAATTAGTTTATTTGTTATTATTATTATTTTTTTGTCAACTTCTTCGGTTCTAAACGTGGACGTTCTTCTTAAATTAATTCGTGTTCGTTCAATTAACTTAAGTTTCTTTAATTATAATCGAAGGTTTTAAGTCGGTTTTATATTTTATATTCCTAGAAATGGTTTCAAGATATTATCTGGTTGCTTTGGTGGTTGTTTTTCTCTTGACAATTGATCAAATGAATGGACAAATCACCTTCTCCAGGAACTGGAAAACGGGGAAGAGAGCGGATGATTGCAGCAGATTGGGATCGGAATTTCAAGTGAAATTATTCAGAATTATCCAGGTAATCGTTTAAAATAAACACTTAATTTTAATTAACTTAGCCTTTATTTTAATTGACATTAACGTTGGATAATTAAAGGCACGTCCCCTGCACGTAAGCTTCTCTTATTGACTGGTTTATTTATTACAATTATGCGCTTGTATACTGTTAAATATTATAATTTTTTTAAAGATAATTAAGCAAAAATAATTATTTTATTTTATTTTTATTATAGGAAGAAACAAAAAGAATGGCTCGGTGTGGAACGTTACAATATTTTGATGCCAGTGAAGAAAATTAAATAATCAACACGTAAAACAGTTAATTGGAATATAACTGTTAAATATAATCGCGAATATTTAATAATATAAACATGAACAGAGTCTAAATTTAAAAAAAAAAAAAAATTCATGTAAAAATTAATATTGGCTTGTAAAAAGCAAGAAATAAACTGATTTAAAATGTATTCAAGAAAATAAAAATTAAAGAAAAAATTAAATTTAAATTTTTATTAATTTTTTAAAATATATTTAATTACATTAAATATCGATAAATGTATTATTTTTTATTTTTTTTATTTTTAGTAAATAATTTTTAAATTGTAAAAAATATCACCGACAGATGGCGACACACGAGTTTTGCTCAGCACTCGATTAAAACTAAATTACAATGTCAACACTACTCGCAACTTCTTTATATTATAATTATTTTTCTTATAATTTTTTTTTATTTGTGAAAAAATATATATATTTAAAATTTTCTTTTATTTTTTCCTGAAGATTAAAAAATTCCCTGTATTAAATATAATAAACTGTCACTTAAGTACTACATGCTTAAAATTAATGGAGGGAATAACACCTTTAAAAAAATTTAGAATTTTTGTTTTATTAATTTAAAAACGTGTTTACATAATTAATTTTCTTATAAAAAAAATCCTTAATACTTAAGTCTATTTACAGTGAAACCTGTCTAAAACGGAAACCTGTGTAAACGGAAAAAATATTCTATTCCGGTTTACACAAGTTTTACTGTACATAAAAGTCGGGATAACTTTATTTTATCAAAATTTAATAAATTAAAATAATAAATATCGATTTTAAATGGAAATTATTCATAAAATACCGTGAATAATTGTTATTGGCGGCATTTATCAAAGGAATAGATAAATAATTTTTGTATTCTTTCGCTGTTTCTAATCGAAAGATTAAACTGACGCATTGAAAGTATAGGCTCGAACCTAATATATTTATTTACTCTTCGTCTTAATTTAAATAAATAAATAAATAATTTAAGTAAGATAAAGCCCCCCCTTTCGGTTGCTATAACTTATTTATTATTCCTTTTATATTCATTTAGATAATTGGCATTAACCACTGATAAACAATGGTGACATAACTCAGAGCAAATTCTATTTTCTTCCATTTTGAACTTGAATAATGATGCTTTAAAATCATATTAATTAAATATTCATTTAATTATATTATAAAGTGTTATTCTTGTGTTTATTAGATTAGATGCTGGGTTTTATATCCCCTTAAAAATATAAATTTAGAACTAATTTATATGTATTAAAATAAGACAAAAGTGTGATAAACAATTTAAAAAAGTTATTTTCATGCAAATACTACAGAATAAATAAATTTAATATACTTATATTTGAGTTTCGAGTTTTACAGTGTGTGGGTGATAAGTAACTAAGTATTGATAAATCGCTATAATTTCTATATTATTAATGCAGATATAATAAAAATTATCCGACATGTACTGTACACGCGCACATAAATTTTATTATGATTGCATTATTATTACAAAAAATATAGCGATTTCTTATTACCTAGTTACTTTCCACCAACACTTTATATTTATACTAAATTCTAAATTGACTAGTGTTTTCATTCTTATTGATAGATTAGGAAACGAGTCTTTACCAAATATTTTCAAACTTTACAACAAATTTAATGTTTCTATCTCTCTGGAAATGGTAAATAGTGGAAGAAAAATATCTGCTAAGATTCAATTTTAAGCAAATATCTTACTTTATATGTTACTTATTTAGGAAACTTTATATAAATTGACGCTTTGGAGTTTAATTTAAATTTCCCGTGGCTGCCTGGTTAAGGTCTCTTATTATATCAAGCATAAAAACAAATTCCTAGTTGAAAAATTGAATGAAAAATTCACAGAATAAGTAATATTTATTATTGTTTTCAAGAATTTCTGCTCGTGGAAAATTTTCGAACAACATCTGACATTTTTAAAAAGGTTCCTAAACAGCAGCCTGATGCATCAAAATATAAATTAAATTATTTCCGAGTTTTATCATACTGAAGACGTTTCCAAGTGGATGATTCTTGACGGTAGCATCAATAATTTTGAGGCCCACGCAATAAATTTTTTGGGACTTCCACCTAACCAAAAAAATTTTGATTTTTTCTCTTTATTTTCTTGTAACTTTTAAAAATATTCAAGTAGTGTGAGGTCCTCCGGACCCTCTGCATTATGGGTTCTATAGAACCTAGTTTAATTTTGTCCATTTTTTTCGGATTTTTACTGTAAAAATATATAATTCTGAGCTTAAATTTTAGCTAGAATAGCTTCTGGTTTATAAATTCTTCACAGAAATTTAAATTTCTACTTCAGTTAAGCAAATAAATAAATAAATAAACCACTTAAAATTACAAAATAAAACATTAGAATTTTACTTATTTTAATTGTATCATAAATTTAAATTATTATTATTTTTTTTTAATTTAATTTCATTCGATTTTTTTCTTACGCCAGCAAAAATATCATTTGAAAATGGAGCGAGTTTAATTATTTTCCTAGCTAAAATGATGTCGTTTTAATCGTTTTTTTTTTTCTTTGTCTTTTTGCTCGGAAAGATAAAACTAGATAAATGAAGAAATAATTGCTTTATTAAAAATGATAGGTAAACTTATATATAAATATTTGCATAGATGCCGCTCAAATTACTTAAGGTAGATGAGGCGGTTAATGGTGTCAAAAATTCCTTGTTTAACGTTCTTTTAATTTTCATAATAGAACCTAATACGAGAGGCAGTTATACTCTTTGAAAACGTGACTCTCACTTTTACTTTCATAATCGGTGTTTAATTGTGCATTTACAAGGCTACAGGACAATGCAAGTGATATTTAATGACAGTAGTCGTTCCGACTATCCTCTACAGATGGCACTAGCGTTGACTGTAATTTGTACAGACGACGATAGATGGCGCGGAGTGCGTTGTATTTTTACTACCGCCACCACGCCACCTTTCTTTTTTTCTTTTTTAAATAATATTTTTGAGTAGGGTAAAAATCGCCGAATATTTTTTTACTATTTTCACGTATACTTTTAGTACTATTTTTATGCTAAATTAAACCACGTTCCATAAATTTCGGTAGATATCAACAGTTTTCTCGGAGGGAGTGGAGGTTTTTCCTTCGTAGAACGGGGAAGAAATATTATTAAAAGATCGCCTCACTTCAAAGAGGATTAACCCTCTTGATTGAGACAAAATTTCATTCCAAAAACGGCTCAACGAAACCTCCGGTCGAACAAACATGGGAATTCATCTTAAGTTTCTTTTTTATTATTTATTTTTTTTTGTTTTATTTTGCTCTTTTCGTAAAATTAATGAACTAGACGAGGGGTGATTCTGAGACAACTAATTTCATCTCTCTCCAAGGATACATCCACTTTAATTAAGTCTTTGTTTTTTATTATTTCTTCGACGTCACATTAATAGAAGGCTTAGAAGGCGCTGTGGTTAGAAAAACGTTCTCCCGCTGTTTTCAGCGCTACCGATGTGTTTCACTGAATAATTCATCGGCTAGTTAGGCCCGGAAATTCCAGCTTCATTAAGTCAGTGACATATCAACTACCTCCGGAGGAAACTTGCTATCCCGTCTTCGTCCATTGTGCAGCAATTAGAAGATATAACGACTCTGAAAGCTTTCGAGGGGGCAAGCTAAAACGGAGAGGAGCAACTAGAAAAAAAAAAATTAAAGAAAATATCTTAATGCTATCCATTACTTGCATGTATTTTTTTTTTTTTTTGTTTTTTTCCTTCTTCCTCTTCTTCTTCCTTCCACTCCGGTGTCCCAAAAGAGCATCAGAGAACCGGAGAAGAGTTAGAGAGTTGTTTCTAAAAGCAATCAGGCACGCAAGGGGCTCGACAGCCTGCAATGAGATCAGCACTTCGTCGCTATCGACTTAAACATTAAATCGAAATTTGGAAGGGAAGAAGATACACCCACCCCCCTTACAGTTACAGCTCAAATGCCGGGAGTATAACACTGCTAGAACCTTCCGCAGTTTTTGCTCCCCCCGCCATCCTCCCAAAAAGTAGAAGTCATTAAGCGTACTGTAACATGTTTAGAAAAACACGGATATTCGGGAGTTAGAATAGGGTCTAAAGCGACATCTGGATGTCTAATGGGAGTATACAATCTTCGGGCTATTCCTTTAAATCCGTCTTATCGCACCGTTTCGGTGGATCCCCCCGTTTTAGCTTTATCGGTCTCCGTTTTCTACTAATTACTTGGCAGTAGCTAATTGCTAGAGATTTGCTTTCTCTCGGAGACCTCATTTCCCATCTAGTCATTTGCATTAAAAGGAAATTTGGGTCTCGCCATTATTGGCACATTAACCAAAATCACGCTCGTTCTACCGACGATTGTGCCTCTGCCATTAATTGCTCTTGTTCTAGCACTAATTATTTCACAGGGAGTGTTCTCGATTTCTTGTACTCCCACACTAAATTAATTCATGCCATCTGCTACTCTGAATATTTATCAGACAACAGAAATCTCGCATTTTCTCACTAATTACAGCCGAATGGAGCCATATACATTGTATAAAGATATACCCCATCTTTGAATGCCGTTGCCTAATTTACCTTCCGTCTTATTGGCATACTTCAAACATAATTAAAAACACGTAAAAATAACGCCCCCTTCGATTGGTTCCATACTTTTAAATGAAAATCCGCCGATCCACCAATCACAAAATTTCTTTCGAGCATTTAAATTTTTTTTTTTTCGGGGTGGGGAAAATTCTGTTAATGTTTAGCGATTAAATTTTTCTTTAACGTTAATTTTTCTTCTTTTTTTTAATTTTTAATTACGATTACAAAAAAATTCGAAAATTTCTGAAGTACCGCCGGAATGCGTAAGGTTCAGCAGTTTAATACTTAAATAAAAGCTGTTAGTTTAATGAGTTTACTTAATTCTGTTATAAATTATAATGAAATGCTCCCATAAATAAATTCTAATCTAATTTATGTGTTAGATTGAAATTATTATTAAAAGTTACGAGTGCGAATTGCAAAATTAACGATTGCAAATTTGTAAATGGTTCAAACTGTTAATTAATCGACAGAATGAGGGAAGAGACAAAGAAAAAAAATGTATATATAAAAATTAAAAATTAATATTGATAATAATAATAATGATAAAATGCTAAAAGGGAATAAAATTTCTGGTATTTTGCGAAGAATTTCTCATATAAAATCCATAATTTATGCAGAGACAATCAGAAATTAATATTGGATCTTTCAGAGTGATGCAGTTTATAAAATCTTCTATTATTTTTATTATTATTATTTTTTTTTTCTTCCCGCTAACTCATAAAGTAAAAACTATATATTCATCGCATTTTAATTCAAAGTTTGCTTCAATAAATTTTCATCAGAATACGGAGCCATCAACGGAGATTGAGAAGCGTTGTTTATAGAAGAGCAACAACGATAGCTAACTTACATCAGGAGCAATTGCTGATTATATTTAAACCAATCAGAAGTGGGAGAGTGGTTGCTGTAGTCGGAACGGTTGATGTATGCAGTCCAGTGAGATGCGAGAACCTTGAGGCTGGAGAGCTTCCTCGTTTCTCTCTTCCCCCCTTCCTCCCTCTCCCAGTCAGGTTGTCATAGCGACCAGTATGGATTTATATATCGGCGCTTTCACGAATATAAATCTCGGTTTCGTGGAAATTGTTTTCCTAGTAATAAGTTTAATGCACGAAGCGGGAGATGGGAAGAGATGCTACTCCACCACCTACGAAGATATGAGGGTTGTTTTATTTTATTTGTTTCTTACGACGGCTTTGCAAATGTTAGTAGGCTAATCTTGCCATGTATAAAATACAATTTTCTATTTTCTGTAATAATTTGTAAAGCCGTTGGGAATTTTTTTTCGTTTGTTTTCTTTTTCATAACCGTGTTTAAAAAGTCAGCTGGAGAATCAGCGGTACGTAATAAATTCTAAAATGTTAAATACTCGCGTAGTTTCGGGGTTAATTAAGGTTCCTTAAGAATAATTTAAATCTAGTCACGTTTTATAAGGTTAAATTCGTATAAGGTAATCGGGCTTATTTAATATTTTGCATTTGAAATAAGGAGAAAATATTTATATGACCGTCCCGAACGGCGATTTCCCTTCCTACGTACAATTTATGTAATATTATCGATTCTGTAACCTGAATAAAACGGAAACCTGCCTAAGCGGGAAGAATTCTACGAAAATCAGCGATTTTCTATGTTAAAAACCTGTTCAAACCGCGCAATTCAGACTTAAACAGGTTCTGCTGTATATTATCTTAAGTGTATTGTGAGACAATTAAACGTCATACAACTGTCATTTAAATAATTTTAATATGTTCAATATGAAACGACTTTCTTTCGATACAAGACAGTACTTTACACAAATATACCAAACAGAAAATAAATTTAATAATTATACAAATACAATTTATGTTTATAAAAAGGTTTTGACCTTTTTTTTCTTCTCTTCTTCTTCTTTTAAACTGTAATCTGTCGAATAAATATTTATTGAACTTATTATAAGTTTTATTCTGCAATAAATAACAAACAATATGTGTTCCATTATCGACGAGGGGAGGAAATTTTCCTTTATTTTTCCAAATTTTTTCCTCCTCCCCCATTCATTTAAAATGTTAAGACCTACTCTTTTTGGAGAAGTGTTGACCTACGGCGATACATTCAAAGAATCTCTCTGTACACGAACTAAAACTCGATAGGTTAATAACATAATTAAACCTAATGTGAACGACTGAAATCTTATGTACAGTACAACCTCACGGCTCCGAACTTAGGATTGGTTAGTTGAGCATCACGTGACTCGGATATGGTACCCTAATTTACATTCTCGGAAACGTCGTAACGCTATGTTACCAATCTACGTGTTTTTTTAATTCGATATACCGAAGTGGCGTGGAAAAGAAAAGGCAATTTTCTTGTCGGTTATTATTTATTTATGTATTTATATTATTTTTAAAAAATTTCTATAGTCAAGTGAATGCCAATTCAACCAACCAATCTCAGAAATCCTTATATCCGGGGTTCATTCCCGGACCTACAGGAATGGAGAGAGGGCAACATCAGTTTCACCGGGTTATAAAGTAGCCAAAAATGATTTTCAATCGGCAGGTGTGCCATTTCATAAGCAGAATAACACAATAAAACTTATGAAATGATACCCCCTTGGTATTATATACTTGTTTTTTATTTATTTATTTATTTATTTATTTATGTAATTTTTTATGTATAATTTTTTCTGCCTTTCTTCTGATAATCTGGCATCGATATCGATATACAGATTGAATTGCACATTGTTGCGGATTTGATTGTGTTACGGCGATGATAACCTATCTGTTACATCTTCCTGTCTCAGTCCCGATGATCCGTCATCATCTCGTTTGAAACGTTTCCCGTCTAAACCGTTTAGTTCTTCTGCATCCGAACTGTCGTCGTGTCTCATTTGTTCAGCTTCAGAGTCGTGTTTCTTCTTGGCTGTTGCCATCTCCGCTGCGTGCTTTTTTCGCCATTTTGTCCGTCGATTTTGAAACCATACCTACAAAAAAAATTTTTTTTTAAATAAACACAACAGCTTCAGCAATCGTCCAGTAGGAGGCGCGTTTCGTGGTATCCGTTACAACACTAGAATTAACATAGACAAGTAATGACGAGCACGCGAAAGTGAAGAGCGGCGTGAAGATTTCAAAAATGATTAAAGTAAGAGAGATGAGGCGAAGTGAATAAATTTTAATTTTTGAAGATTTTATGGAGCAATTGAACCGTCGAGTGAGGTTAAATTCAGTCGATCGTTTAAGATGTCTGACCAAACGAGTAATGGGCCAGGCTTGTGGCTAGTTGTCTCCAAAGCTGCGGTTCCGACACAAACCACATCAATCATTGACTGCTGTGATAAGAGAATCGAATAGGGCTCCTAAAAGAATCGTTTGTCTTCATAAATCCCTTAATCCGCTGTCCCTACTGGAGAAATAATAGAAGCGAAGTTAGTAAATGTGTTGTTTCTTTCTTCTTTTCTTCTGGAATTGTTTTGTCTTTTTGTATCACGTTTGCTCAGGGAAATTTCCTGTAAAATTTCCCTTCCCCCCTTCCTTAACATCATCAGAAACTGAGTCTTCAACACTTAAAGCAATGCACAAGTCATCACAAGGTTTGAATTATCAGAATTAGTGCCGATATGCAAGATAGGATAATTATATAATATCATTTCGTGATAATAATGACCACGTTATAATATTAAGCAAGTATAGGATAATTGAAACTGATGAGTCAACTATGCTAACGACTGTTTGTGTATGAGGTCATTAAGATATAACTGTTATAAAATGATTGTGTAAACACCGTACCCATTCTCGATACACTACTACACACCAGTCATAAGTAGCAATGCTACTTTATGCCCTTAAATAAAGGCTTTAAAATTGGATTTAATATTAAACTGATACGTCACAAGCGGTACAAATTTATAACCTGTGTTTTTTTCATTACAGATGGAAGCCTTATAATAGTAATAACTGTCAAAAAATAATAGAAGGCGTGGAATGAGAGAGAGAAAGAGGGGTTTTTCTTTTCCAAAAACAAGTTCGATAGGCCTATCAGGAAGTTTATTGGGGTATATGAGAGAGTGTGGTGTGTGAAAGTTATTGCTGCAATAGAGCAATGATATACACCACTAAACCAATAGGAGTCATGTCAAATGATTCTATTACTTACTTGATTGAATGTCTCTCGTTCTACGTCTATTCTGACGTAATCACCGAGCCAAATACGTAAAAGATTACACCCTATTCTATCGAATTTTACTGTTGAAATCTGCATGTGTAATAGGAATTACTGAATTAACATTGCAGTTGACTGTTAATGATGCATCAACACGTCTATATCACTCGTCTTCTGGGAACCATCGAATTACATTCTATACACTCAGTTCCTATCGAATTGCCTCTCGTATCAAATTATGTGAATCTCTACTTAACAAAATGCTTGAATATCTTTTATTTTCCTTTATTCCCACGTAAAATTGCCCCCCTAACAATAAAAACTTTTGCGTGAGTAAGGGAATAAAATTAATTATTTTTCGATAAATCAGACAATTTTGCTGGGAAATTTCCATTATTTTAATTTACTATTTGCTTAAATTATACTAGAAATCAGCTCTTTTATAATTGTGTATGGTAAATTTTCTACATAATTTTGGAAAATTTAAATTAAAAGTCGAATATATAAATTGAAAATTCATCGGAATAAACTAGTAACATGGCCATGATTTAAAAGCTTATTATTATAAAATTAATGTTATTTATATTAATAAANTAAGGGAGATAAATTTTGCATGAAAAATAAGTTTTATTATTGAACACTTTAAACACTTGCATTTATTATTAGAGACTATATAGGCCTATATATTTACAACTTAAGCAATAAGAGTAGGAAACAAGAGGGAAGGATTTTGTATCTTAGCCTTCTGTTTCATATGTTTATATGCTCAATAAATTTTCTTATTGCTTATTGCTCTTGTTTCCGGGGTGTATAAATGTAATAATCAATAGATTAATTCATTAAAATCATTTTTCTTAAACAGTTTTGTTTCTACTTATTGTGTAAGATCTTTATCTGTCTGATAATGAATGATAAACATACAAGGTCCTTCCAAATATTAGCGCTCCTGCATTGGGCTTTATGGAGAATAATTCTTACAAAATTTCTTTGTTTTATAAAATCTCGAATAAAGCAAAGAAGAAAAAATAAAGAACGAAGCAAATCTCAGGAGGGAGAAAATTGCTTCTTTTCTCAGAAATTTGTAGTTAATTTTGAAGTGGTATGACTTTTAATTCGTGTAAAGAAATAAGAAATATCTATATAAAAGTTTTATCGTTTAAATAATTAATTAAAATAAATTAAATAGACTTAAACATAAAAATGAGACAAATTGAAAAGTAATGATAAAAATACTAAAAATATAAATGTGTTATTTCTTCCGTTATCGATAAAAAAAAATCCTTGAAGGTGATGCCTTTCATCTCATCCTCTAGATCTATCTTTCATCCCATAACTATGAACTACTCTGTTACGAAACCTAAAAATTAAAATAAATAAATTACAAAATTGTAAATTAACAAATAAAATATACTGTTGAACATAAGCTTTAACACTACTAATATATTTCAAAAAATTATTTAAAAAATAACGACCATTTATAAGATTAATTAGATAATAAAACTGCAAATTTGAATACATTTTTAAAAATAATCTACTTGTTAAATTGATTTAATTCTACTTTTAATCATTCTCTTACAGATTATTTCTTCACTCGACATTTAAAAAAAAATTCTTTGAAGGAAGAAAGAGAGTGGAAGAAAGGGGGAAAACTAAGTCCTTTATTATTATTAAAGCAATAATCGAGTGTCTACGTAGTCAAATATTTACTTCTCCAGATTTTTCAAGAATTAACAGCGAAGAAAGTTTGTTTAAATATATAATAAAACTAACAAAAAAAATAAAAAAATAAAAAAAGAAACTTTTAGCTGCATAAAATATATATATTAAATATCAATCAATGATTCGAAATTAATTAATATATTTATTTACATTAATAAATATTAATATAATGTTGGCGTTTTTATGAATTTTTTTTCCTTTTCTCTCCTCGTTAATTACTTAGAAGTTAATTAAAGACGGGAAACATCTAAAATTTAAGTAAGTTCGCTTTAGTGGTTCCGATTGATGTGGATTCTAAAAATGAACTTCCCAGGAGTATTAACTTCTATCATAAAACGGTCACGTCGACAAGTTTTGTTTCTGATTCTACTTAATAACTTTCTTACGTTGAAAGTTATTGATCTAAACCTATGAAAACAAGTTGAGAAAACAGGAAGAAAAAACTCTGCTTCATTTTACTTATTCATCTGTAAACATTAAATAAGCATCGAGTTAGAAAACGTTAACTTATTAAAATATTACTTTTATACCTTTTCCCCCTCACAATATACGTTTTTCCTCGCGTTTTTAATTAGTTTATAGTAAATAACAGCGATTAAAACAACTCCCCTCGCAGCTTACTTTCTTACCTTTCTAATGTATTGTTACTATAGTAACACGTTTTTTGACGTGTAGGGAATTTTATTACATTAATTTTTGCATATTTTTGGAGAATAAAAAAAATAATAATCAATATTATCGAGAATAGTCACGTAATTTTTATCCAAAAATTTTCTTCAGGACGGAGTTAGATAGATGACCGGCACGACTCCGTCGTTATCAGGAAAAGTATGATTTACAGGGGCAAGACAAGTAATTTGAGATAGAGAGCATATATTTTAAATTAAATAAATTTAAAAAATATGATTAGAAATTGAAGCCCGGGTATTGTGACAATGTCACAATAATTTTTTCTGGTTTATGATCTCTTCTCTTTTGATAAAGTTTTCATTCCTTTGTTATGCTTTATTTATTCCTAAGTTATAATCTCCCAGACTAGAAAAGATTTTCCCCCTTAATCTTTAGGAAGTAATTAATTATTTTCAATCTGTTAGCAATAAAAGGCATTAACCTGTCATATTTTTGATACTGTATATTACAGAGAAAGCAATAAAAAAACAGGTAGGTTTTAAAATAATAATTATAAGATTTATCAATAATTTTATTTATAAATCAATAATTAATTGATATTCCACTAGATCTGAGGCTTATTTATTATTTTTTACCAGTCTTTTAATAGCTATTTTCTTCTAATGAAGCTTATAATTGGTGTCGGATTACAACTAATAATCGAGTGTTGGGTGGAGGATAAAACTTTTTCAACTTATACAAACTTTATTCATAAACAATTTAATAATATATGACGTATGAAACTTTATACTCCTGTAAATTAATTTATAAGATTTTTTTTAATATTTAAAAAAAATTTACAATAGAAGTGTTAAAAAGCTAAAGATTTAATTACTTCTCTGGCTGTTAACAGAAGGAAAGTGTGGAGATCAGTTAAAAAATGACCTCCCAAGACTTTTACATTTTTGGACACGGGAGACCTTGAAACGACCAGAAATGGAGTAAAATTTGGTGGTTTTTTTCTGTATGTATGGTGTTCGTTTGTGTATTGGGAACGATTTTGTTCGCCCACTTTAAAGCTTGATAAAAAGCACAAAAGTTATCAAGCTTTAAAGTGGGTTAAACCTATGAAAACAAGTTATGTATATATATGCTATATATAACTCATCTCTGCCCTCAAAATTAACCTTTTGCCATTTTTTAATAATTAACAATATAAAACAAATTTTTTAAAAATCTCATAAGAGATGGTGCTACAAACAGTTTTAACTCTTGCCGGGAAAGTTACGCAACTCGTTGGTTGAAGTTATTTAATTTTCTGAGCAGAATTGCTGGATTGATCTGATGAAGTAGTGTGTAGAAAATTTATTTTTACATTAATCAGTATATTCTGTCTTATTTTTTAGCTGTCTTAGACTTTTATTTTTATATATTTTTAACTCTTTATTTGTAATTTATGAAGGTGAATACTTCATCTGACTTCTCTTCTTATTATTGTCCTCGTTGCATTTTTTAAGCCGACAACAAAGAGAGACGAAAGAAATGATTTCTATTTACAAATTATTCTACAAATATTCAAAAAATTAATTAAACACTTAAAACTTTGCCTTTATTTGTATTTAAAAGGCATTTTTCTTTTAAACTAGAGAAAACGAAAGGAATTAAAAAGAAAATGCTTAAATGATAGAATGAATAAAGATAATTAGCTTATATATTAAAAAATTGCTGATATTTTTTGCCACAATAAATGATATTTGTCTATATAATTGAATGAAAACATTCAACAAATTTAATTAATTGACTAGTTATAATAAATTTGCAGAGTTGCCTTTGTTAATACTACTATTTCTTCTTCTTCTTTTTTTTAATTCCCCGCAGATTAAATTTAATAAAATTCGATCAAATAACGAAATTAGTAAATTCTCCATTTATTTGTTCATTTTTCTTACATTTTAATCGCCGGTTATTAATGAAAAATCTTTAAAAATTCGAAAAAAATCCGACATAATTGCATATAAATTGCAAACGGAACATCACACGACATACCAGAAACAAAAATTGTTTAGAGATTTAAATTAAAGAAATTCATTTAAATAATTGTTTAAACTGAATAAAAATAACTTTAATTTACCCATCTTTATTGTGGAAAAAGAATAAATAGTTGATAAATCGATTCCAAGACGTAACATGGAATTTGAATTTAATTATTTATTACTCTCCCCCTTTATGTACTTTTTTACTTTAAAGGTATATAAAAGGGGGGATAGAACAATTGTTAGGAGGGGAAATTTGCTTTAACTATAGAATTGTTTCTCGCAAATATATATAAAAGGCATTAATGTAATCGGTTGGAAAAAAAATTCACTGAAAAGAAAAATTCGAAACATCTGTTTTAACAGATGTTTTGAATTTTCCTTCGGCGATTTATTCCTGATCTCCCATAGAGATGCCATTTTATATGCTGTATACTGTATATATACTGTATAAGAAGGACACATTTTCCTTTATTTATTGTAAATTATTAAAATTTCAAGCAACCTAACACAATGCCAGTTTTAAACCGATTTACACTATGATTTTCAACATATTTTCTCCACCAACTTTATAATGTGCTTTAATGCTAAAACACTTTATCCCTACGAGATTAACTTCTTCGTAAATAATTCATGGACAGAAATCGGGAAGGGGGAGAGAAAACAGAAAAAAAAACAAGGAAAACAAATTTCCAATTGCAATATCGAGTAGACAAAGACGAAAAATACATTAAATCTTAAATAAAATAAACATTTTAAATGGATTTAAAAATTAAAATCTTGCGTAAAATGACCTTTTCTAAGCATTGTCTAATCTCTCTCTCTCTCTCATCTTTATATATATATTAATTTTTATTTATCACGTGACCAGGCCGAAAGACGTTCTACCCACACATACACACACATCGCCGAACCACGTGACCCCGGGCATGATTTATAAGAAGAACTACTGCTGAAGAAAATCTAGATACTTTGCCCACTCCGAACGTCGACTTTCACTCAAGGATTTAGGTAAGTTTCTTCTTTAATTCCCCATCCTTAAGTTTCTTCCTTAATTTTTATATTTTAATTAAGAACTTCGTAGTTGCAAAACGGCAAAACTTTGATAATTTTTTTTTCTTTTATTAAAAAACTGGGTCCTTTATTAATTAATTAATTAGTTTATTTGTTATTATTATTATTTTTTTGTCAACTTCTTCGGTTCTAAACGTGGACGTTCTTCTTAAATTAATTCGTGTTCGTTCAATTAACTTAAGTTTCTTTAATTATAATCGAAGGTTTTAAGTCGGTTTTATATTTTATATTCCTAGAAATGGTTTCAAGATATTATCTGGTTGCTTTGGTGGTTGTTTTTCTCTTGACAATTGATCAAATGAATGGACAAATCACCTTCTCCAGGAACTGGAAAACGGGGAAGAGAGCGGATGATTGCAGCAGATTGGGATCGGAATTTCAAGTGAAATTATTCAGAATTATCCAGGTAATCGTTTAAAATAAACACTTAATTTTAATTAACTTAGCCTTTATTTTAATTGACATTAACGTTGGATAATTAAAGGCACGTCCCCTGCACGTAAGCTTCTCTTATTGACTGGTTTATTTATTACAATTATGCGCTTGTATACTGTTAAATATTATAATTTTTTTAAAGATAATTAAGCAAAAATAATTATTTTATTTTATTTTTATTATAGGAAGAAACAAAAAGAATGGCTCGGTGTGGAACGTTACAATATTTTGATGCCAGTGAAGAAAATTAAATAATCAACACGTAAAACAGTTAATTGGAATATAACTGTTAAATATAATCGCGAATATTTAATAATATAAACATGAACAGAGTCTAAATTTAAAAAAAAAAAAAAATTCATGTAAAAATTAATATTGGCTTGTAAAAAGCAAGAAATAAACTGATTTAAAATGTATTCAAGAAAATAAAAATTAAAGAAAAAATTAAATTTAAATTTTTATTAATTTTTTAAAATATATTTAATTACATTAAATATCGATAAATGTATTATTTTTTATTTTTTTTATTTTTAGTAAATAATTTTTAAATTGTAAAAAATATCACCGACAGATGGCGACACACGAGTTTTGCTCAGCACTCGATTAAAACTAAATTACAATGTCAACACTACTCGCAACTTCTTTATATTATAATTATTTTTCTTATAATTTTTTTTTATTTGTGAAAAAATATATATATTTAAAATTTTCTTTTATTTTTTCCTGAAGATTAAAAAATTCCCTGTATTAAATATAATAAACTGTCACTTAAGTACTACATGCTTAAAATTAATGGAGGGAATAACACCTTTAAAAAAATTTAGAATTTTTGTTTTATTAATTTAAAAACGTGTTTACATAATTAATTTTCTTATAAAAAAAATCCTTAATACTTAAGTCTATTTACAGTGAAACCTGTCTAAAACGGAAACCTGTGTAAACGGAAAAAATATTCTATTCCGGTTTACACAAGTTTTACTGTACATAAAAGTCGGGATAACTTTATTTTATCAAAATTTAATAAATTAAAATAATAAATATCGATTTTAAATGGAAATTATTCATAAAATACCGTGAATAATTGTTATTGGCGGCATTTATCAAAGGAATAGATAAATAATTTTTGTATTCTTTCGCTGTTTCTAATCGAAAGATTAAACTGACGCATTGAAAGTATAGGCTCGAACCTAATATATTTATTTACTCTTCGTCTTAATTTAAATAAATAAATAAATAATTTAAGTAAGATAAAGCCCCCCCTTTCGGTTGCTATAACTTATTTATTATTCCTTTTATATTCATTTAGATAATTGGCATTAACCACTGATAAACAATGGTGACATAACTCAGAGCAAATTCTATTTTCTTCCATTTTGAACTTGAATAATGATGCTTTAAAATCATATTAATTAAATATTCATTTAATTATATTATAAAGTGTTATTCTTGTGTTTATTAGATTAGATGCTGGGTTTTATATCCCCTTAAAAATATAAATTTAGAACTAATTTATATGTATTAAAATAAGACAAAAGTGTGATAAACAATTTAAAAAAGTTATTTTCATGCAAATACTACAGAATAAATAAATTTAATATACTTATATTTGAGTTTCGAGTTTTACAGTGTGTGGGTGATAAGTAACTAAGTATTGATAAATCGCTATAATTTCTATATTATTAATGCAGATATAATAAAAATTATCCGACATGTACTGTACACGCGCACATAAATTTTATTATGATTGCATTATTATTACAAAAAATATAGCGATTTCTTATTACCTAGTTACTTTCCACCAACACTTTATATTTATACTAAATTCTAAATTGACTAGTGTTTTCATTCTTATTGATAGATTAGGAAACGAGTCTTTACCAAATATTTTCAAACTTTACAACAAATTTAATGTTTCTATCTCTCTGGAAATGGTAAATAGTGGAAGAAAAATATCTGCTAAGATTCAATTTTAAGCAAATATCTTACTTTATATGTTACTTATTTAGGAAACTTTATATAAATTGACGCTTTGGAGTTTAATTTAAATTTCCCGTGGCTGCCTGGTTAAGGTCTCTTATTATATCAAGCGTAAAAACAAATTCCTAGTTGAAAAATTGAATGAAAAATTCACAGAATAAGTAATATTTATTATTGTTTTCAAGAATTTCTGCTCGTGGAAAATTTTCGAACAACATCTGACATTTTTAAAAAGGTTCCTAAACAGCAGCCTGATGCATCAAAATATAAATTAAATTATTTCCGAGTTTTATCATACTGAAGACGTTTCCAAGTGGATGATTCTTGACGGTAGCATCAATAATTTTGAGGCCCACGCAATAAATTTTTTGGGACTTCCACCTAACCAAAAAAATTTTGATTTTTTCTCTTTATTTTCTTGTAACTTTTAAAAATATTCAAGTAGTGTGAGGTCCTCCGGACCCTCTGCATTATGGGTTCTATAGAACCTAGTTTAATTTTGTCCATTTTTTTCGGATTTTTACTGTAAAAATATATAATTCTGAGCTTAAATTTTAGCTAGAATAGCTTCTGGTTTATAAATTCTTCACAGAAATTTAAATTTCTACTCCAGTTAAGCAAATAAATAAATAAATAAACCACTTAAAATTAGAAAATAAAACATTAGAATTTTACTTATTTTAATTGTATCATAAATTTAAATTATTATTATTTTTTTTTAATTTAATTTCATTCGATTTTTTTCTTACGCCAGCAAAAATATCATTTGAAAATGGAGCGAGTTTAATTATTTTCCTAGCTAAAATGATGTCGTTTTAATCGTTTTTTTTTTCTTTGTCTTTTTGCTCGGAAAGATAAAACTAGATAAATGAAGAAATAATTGCTTTATTAAAAATGATAGGTAAACTTATATATAAATATTTGCATAGATGCCGCTCAAATTACTTAAGGTAGATGAGGCGGTTAATGGTGTCAAAAATTCCTTGTTTAACGTTCTTTTAATTTTCATAATAGAACCTAATACGAGAGGCAGTTATACTCTTTGAAAACGTGACTCTCACTTTTACTTTCATAATCGGTGTTTAATTGTGCATTTACAAGGCTACAGGACAATGCAAGTGATATTTAATGACAGTAGTCGTTCCGACTATCCTCTACAGATGGCACTAGCGTTGACTGTAATTTGTACAGACGACGATAGATGGCGCGGAGTGCGTTGTATTTTTACTACCGCCACCACGCCACCTTTCTTTTTTTCTTTTTTAAATAATATTTTTGAGTAGGGTAAAAATCGCCGAATATTTTTTTACTATTTTCACGTATACTTTTAGTACTATTTTTATGCTAAATTAAACCACGTTCCATAAATTTCGGTAGATATCAACAGTTTTCTCGGAGGGAGTGGAGGTTTTTCCTTCGTAGAACGGGGAAGAAATATTATTAAAAGATCGCCTCACTTCAAAGAGGATTAACCCTCTTGATTGAGACAAAATTTCATTCCAAAAACGGCTCAACGAAACCTCCGGTCGAACAAACATGGGAATTCATCTTAAGTTTCTTTTTTATTATTTATTTTTTTTTGTTTTATTTTGCTCTTTTCGTAAAATTAATGAACTAGACGAGGGGTGATTCTGAGACAACTAATTTCATCTCTCTCCAAGGATACATCCACTTTAATTAAGTCTTTGTTTTTTATTATTTCTTCGACGTCACATTAATAGAAGGCTTAGAAGGCGCTGTGGTTAGAAAAACGTTCTCCCGCTGTTTTCAGCGCTACCGATGTGTTTCACTGAATAATTCATCGGCTAGTTAGGCCCGGAAATTCCAGCTTCATTAAGTCAGTGACATATCAACTACCTCCGGAGGAAACTTGCTATCCCGTCTTCGTCCATTGTGCAGCAATTAGAAGATATAACGACTCTGAAAGCTTTCGAGGGGGCAAGCTAAAACGGAGAGGAGCAACTAGAAAAAAAAAAATTAAAGAAAATATCTTAATGCTATCCATTACTTGCATGTATTTTTTTTTTTTGTTTTTTTCCTTCTTCCTCTTCTTCTTCCTTCCACTCCGGTGTCCCAAAAGAGCATCAGAGAACCGGAGAAGAGTTAGAGAGTTGTTTCTAAAAGCAATCAGGCACGCAAGGGGCTCGACAGCCTGCAATGAGATCAGCACTTCGTCGCTATCGACTTAAACATTAAATCGAAATTTGGAAGGGAAGAAGATACACCCACCCCCCTTACAGTTACAGCTCAAATGCCGGGAGTATAACACTGCTAGAACCTTCCGCAGTTTTTGCTCCCCCCACCATCCTCCCAAAAAGTAGAAGTCATTAAGCGTACTGTAACATGTTTAGAAAAACACGGATATTCGGGAGTTAGAATAGGGTCTAAAGCGACATCTGGATGTCTAATGGGAGTATACAATCTTCGGGCTATTCCTTTAAATCCGTCTTATCGCACCGTTTCGGTGGATCCCCCCGTTTTAGCTTTATCGGTCTCCGTTTTCTACTAATTACTTGGCAGTAGCTAATTGCTAGAGATTTGCTTTCTCTCGGAGACCTCATTTCCCATCTAGTCATTTGCATTAAAAG
Source organism: Centruroides sculpturatus (assembly GCF_000671375.1). NCBI lineage: Eukaryota > Metazoa > Arthropoda > Arachnida > Scorpiones > Buthidae > Centruroides > Centruroides sculpturatus. The sequence continues at coordinate 628,462 of NW_019384458.1, forward strand.
GAAATTTGGGTCTCGCCATTATTGGCACATTAACCAAAATCACGCTCGTTCTACCGACGATTGTGCCTCTGCCATTAATTGCTCTTGTTCTAGCACTAATTATTTCACAGGGAGTGTTCTCGATTTCTTGTACTCCCACACTAAATTAATTCATGCCATCTGCTACTCTGAATATTTATCAGACAACAGAAATCTCGCATTTTCTCACTAATTACAGCCGAATGGAGCCATATACATTGTATAAAGATATACCCCATCTTTGAATGCCGTTGCCTAATTTACCTTCCGTCTTATTGGCATACTTCAAACATAATTAAAAACACGTAAAAATAACGCCCCCTTCGATTGGTTCCATACTTTTAAATGAAAATCCGCCGATCCACCAATCACAAAATTTCTTTCGAGCATTTAAATTTTTTTTTTTTCGGGGTGGGGAAAATTCTGTTAATGTTTAGCGATTAAATTTTTCTTTAACGTTAATTTTTCTTCTTTTTTTTAATTTTTAATTACGATTACAAAAAAATTCGAAAATTTCTGAAGTACCGCCGGAATGCGTAAGGTTCAGCAGTTTAATACTTAAATAAAAGCTGTTAGTTTAATGAGTTTACTTAATTCTGTTATAAATTATAATGAAATGCTCCCATAAATAAATTCTAATCTAATTTATGTGTTAGATTGAAATTATTATTAAAAGTTACGAGTGCGAATTGCAAAATTAACGATTGCAAATTTGTAAATGGTTCAAACTGTTAATTAATCGACAGAATGAGGGAAGAGACAAAGAAAAAAAATGTATATATAAAAATTAAAAATTAATATTGATAATAATAATAATGATAAAATGCTAAAAGGGAATAAAATTTCTGGTATTTTGCGAAGAATTTCTCATATAAAATCCATAATTTATGCAGAGACAATCAGAAATTAATATTGGATCTTTCAGAGTGATGCAGTTTATAAAATCTTCTATTATTTTTATTATTATTATTTTTTTTTTCTTCCCGCTAACTCATAAAGTAAAAACTATATATTCATCGCATTTTAATTCAAAGTTTGCTTCAATAAATTTTCATCAGAATACGGAGCCATCAACGGAGATTGAGAAGCGTTGTTTATAGAAGAGCAACAACGATAGCTAACTTACATCAGGAGCAATTGCTGATTATATTTAAACCAATCAGAAGTGGGAGAGTGGTTGCTGTAGTCGGAACGGTTGATGTATGCAGTCCAGTGAGATGCGAGAACCTTGAGGCTGGAGAGCTTCCTCGTTTCTCTCTTCCCCCCTTCCTCCCTCTCCCAGTCAGGTTGTCATAGCGACCAGTATGGATTTATATATCGGCGCTTTCACGAATATAAATCTCGGTTTCGTGGAAATTGTTTTCCTAGTAATAAGTTTAATGCACGAAGCGGGAGATGGGAAGAGATGCTACTCCACCACCTACGAAGATATGAGGGTTGTTTTATTTTATTTGTTTCTTACGACGGCTTTGCAAATGTTAGTAGGCTAATCTTGCCATGTATAAAATACAATTTTCTATTTTCTGTAATAATTTGTAAAGCCGTTGGGAATTTTTTTTCGTTTGTTTTCTTTTTCATAACCGTGTTTAAAAAGTCAGCTGGAGAATCAGCGGTACGTAATAAATTCTAAAATGTTAAATACTCGCGTAGTTTCGGGGTTAATTAAGGTTCCTTAAGAATAATTTAAATCTAGTCACGTTTTATAAGGTTAAATTCGTATAAGGTAATCGGGCTTATTTAATATTTTGCATTTGAAATAAGGAGAAAATATTTATATGACCGTCCCGAACGGCGATTTCCCTTCCTACGTACAATTTATGTAATATTATCGATTCTGTAACCTGAATAAAACGGAAACCTGCCTAAGCGGGAAGAATTCTACGAAAATCAGCGATTTTCTATGTTAAAAACCTGTTCAAACCGCGCAATTCAGACTTAAACAGGTTCTGCTGTATATTATCTTAAGTGTATTGTGAGACAATTAAACGTCATACAACTGTCATTTAAATAATTTTAATATGTTCAATATGAAACGACTTTCTTTCGATACAAGACAGTACTTTACACAAATATACCAAACAGAAAATAAATTTAATAATTATACAAATACAATTTATGTTTATAAAAAGGTTTTGACCTTTTTTTTCTTCTCTTCTTCTTCTTTTAAACTGTAATCTGTCGAATAAATATTTATTGAACTTATTATAAGTTTTATTCTGCAATAAATAACAAACAATATGTGTTCCATTATCGACGAGGGGAGGAAATTTTCCTTTATTTTTCCAAATTTTTTCCTCCTCCCCCATTCATTTAAAATGTTAAGACCTACTCTTTTTGGAGAAGTGTTGACCTACGGCGATACATTCAAAGAATCTCTCTGTACACGAACTAAAACTCGATAGGTTAATAACATAATTAAACCTAATGTGAACGACTGAAATCTTATGTACAGTACAACCTCACGGCTCCGAACTTAGGATTGGTTAGTTGAGCATCACGTGACTCGGATATGGTACCCTAATTTACATTCTCGGAAACGTCGTAACGCTATGTTACCAATCTACGTGTTTTTTTAATTCGATATACCGAAGTGGCGTGGAAAAGAAAAGGCAATTTTCTTGTCGGTTATTATTTATTTATGTATTTATATTATTTTTAAAAAATTTCTATAGTCAAGTGAATGCCAATTCAACCAACCAATCTCAGAAATCCTTATATCCGGGGTTCATTCCCGGACCTACAGGAATGGAGAGAGGGCAACATCAGTTTCACCGGGTTATAAAGTAGCCAAAAATGATTTTCAATCGGCAGGTGTGCCATTTCATAAGCAGAATAACACAATAAAACTTATGAAATGATACCCCCTTGGTATTATATACTTGTTTTTTATTTATTTATTTATTTATTTATGTAATTTTTTATGTATAATTTTTTCTGCCTTTCTTCTGATAATCTGGCATCGATATCGATATACAGATTGAATTGCACATTGTTGCGGATTTGATTGTGTTACGGCGATGATAACCTATCTGTTACATCTTCCTGTCTCAGTCCCGATGATCCGTCATCATCTCGTTTGAAACGTTTCCCGTCTAAACCGTTTAGTTCTTCTGCATCCGAACTGTCGTCGTGTCTCATTTGTTCAGCTTCAGAGTCGTGTTTCTTCTTGGCTGTTGCCATCTCCGCTGCGTGCTTTTTTCGCCATTTTGTCCGTCGATTTTGAAACCATACCTACAAAAAAAATTTTTTTTTAAATAAACACAACAGCTTCAGCAATCGTCCAGTAGGAGGCGCGTTTCGTGGTATCCGTTACAACACTAGAATTAACATAGACAAGTAATGACGAGCACGCGAAAGTGAAGAGCGGCGTGAAGATTTCAAAAATGATTAAAGTAAGAGAGATGAGGCGAAGTGAATAAATTTTAATTTTTGAAGATTTTATGGAGCAATTGAACCGTCGAGTGAGGTTAAATTCAGTCGATCGTTTAAGATGTCTGACCAAACGAGTAATGGGCCAGGCTTGTGGCTAGTTGTCTCCAAAGCTGCGGTTCCGACACAAACCACATCAATCATTGACTGCTGTGATAAGAGAATCGAATAGGGCTCCTAAAAGAATCGTTTGTCTTCATAAATCCCTTAATCCGCTGTCCCTACTGGAGAAATAATAGAAGCGAAGTTAGTAAATGTGTTGTTTCTTTCTTCTTTTCTTCTGGAATTGTTTTGTCTTTTTGTATCACGTTTGCTCAGGGAAATTTCCTGTAAAATTTCCCTTCCCCCCTTCCTTAACATCATCAGAAACTGAGTCTTCAACACTTAAAGCAATGCACAAGTCATCACAAGGTTTGAATTATCAGAATTAGTGCCGATATGCAAGATAGGATAATTATATAATATCATTTCGTGATAATAATGACCACGTTATAATATTAAGCAAGTATAGGATAATTGAAACTGATGAGTCAACTATGCTAACGACTGTTTGTGTATGAGGTCATTAAGATATAACTGTTATAAAATGATTGTGTAAACACCGTACCCATTCTCGATACACTACTACACACCAGTCATAAGTAGCAATGCTACTTTATGCCCTTAAATAAAGGCTTTAAAATTGGATTTAATATTAAACTGATACGTCACAAGCGGTACAAATTTATAACCTGTGTTTTTTTCATTACAGATGGAAGCCTTATAATAGTAATAACTGTCAAAAAATAATAGAAGGCGTGGAATGAGAGAGAGAAAGAGGGGTTTTTCTTTTCCAAAAACAAGTTCGATAGGCCTATCAGGAAGTTTATTGGGGTATATGAGAGAGTGTGGTGTGTGAAAGTTATTGCTGCAATAGAGCAATGATATACACCACTAAACCAATAGGAGTCATGTCAAATGATTCTATTACTTACTTGATTGAATGTCTCTCGTTCTACGTCTATTCTGACGTAATCACCGAGCCAAATACGTAAAAGATTACACCCTATTCTATCGAATTTTACTGTTGAAATCTGCATGTGTAATAGGAATTACTGAATTAACATTGCAGTTGACTGTTAATGATGCATCAACACGTCTATATCACTCGTCTTCTGGGAACCATCGAATTACATTCTATACACTCAGTTCCTATCGAATTGCCTCTCGTATCAAATTATGTGAATCTCTACTTAACAAAATGCTTGAATATCTTTTATTTTCCTTTATTCCCACGTAAAATTGCCCCCCTAACAATAAAAACTTTTGTGTGAGTAAGGGAATAAAATTAATTATTTTTCGATAAATCAGACAATTTTGCTGGGAAATTTCCATTATTTTAATTTACTATTTGCTTAAATTATACTAGAAATCAGCTCTTTTATAATTGTGTATGGTAAATTTTCTACATAATTTTGGAAAATTTAAATTAAAAGTCGAATATATAAATTGAAAATTCATCGGAATAAACTAGTAACATGGCCATGATTTAAAAGCTTATTATTATAAAATTAATGTTATTTATATTAATAAAAATCGATTTGTTGTATTTATAATTATAATAAAATATAAACTAGATGTAAAAATTAAACGAATTTATAAAACGTAATTTTAAATTTATGACTTTTTTAATGCTTGTGTTTATTAATGTAACTGTATTTAATTATTAATTAAGTTATTTTAATGTGAATTAATGTCTAGAAATTTATATACACCCTTCAAAAATACAAAAGGTAAACATTTTGATTTTTTACTTTAATCCAAAATGAAAATTTAAGTGAATTTTCCATTGAAAAATTCCATTATTTATGTTTTGACTCTATTTTTTTTTAAACATATTTAAAGCCTCTTGCGTCTTAAATATTTACTTAAATTATGAATTAATGATAATCAAAATAGTTTCTTAATGTTAATTATTAAATTTTCAAATAATAGAAATTTATAAACTTCTTTATTTTTAGAAACAACAACGTTTATTTTTCAGGTTTCGTTTAGCATTTCTAATTTTTTTTCTTGTTTTTATTTTTTTGGATCGAATTATATGAAAATATATTTAAATTTAAGCATTTTTCTACAATAAAATATTTTTCAATTTTCATATTTTGGTTTATTAGAATTTTTCCTTAACTTAAAAACATTTTCTAAACTTAATAATCTCTTATCAAATGCTTATACTAGCCAAGTTTTTTGGAGACTAATTATTTGGACAAGTAACAACACTAGCATTTTTCATATTTTCGTCTAACGTAGAAAAAATATAATGTAGGAGAAAGTAGACAAATTGTTTCTTAATGAGATTTTATGGTTTGAAAAGGAATCTGGCACCAGAATATATCTTTATCTCGCTCTTCTAATTCTTCTAACCTTTTCAATTTTCAGTGAAATAAGCCAAAAAAAGTAAGTTTTTTTTTTCAGGAAACCCACTCGCATCTTTCTTAATATTTGCTATCCAAAGCGACTTTCTAATGATTCCTTTCTTCTTTTTTTTTCCCATTTGTTTACCTTATGGCTACATTCTTTCTGGCGCCTTTCTGACATACCTCTATGGTGTGTTTAACAGCGCACAGAAAACACTACAAAGTCTACGACATACAAGAAAGAATAATCCATATTTCTGAATGATTCTTCTAAAAATTCATTCGTTCTAAGTTACTTTCAAAAGCTGTGAATTAATAATATTATCCAGTGTATATTCCAGTAAGGAAATCTGAAAGAGTTTTAAGACTGTCATTCATTTAATGCCTCCCCAAAAAATTGTAAATAAGGAAATAAAAGTCGAGATTTTATCGTTATTTTAAAGGATTTTAATGGCAAATTTCCATAATGGCACAATATAATTAAATTTGTTGTAAGTGTAAATCCGTACAGGACATTAAGCGAGTTCCATTTCTCTTAATCATAATTAAGAAATCCAACTCGGAAAAGCAGAAAAAATTCTTTAAACTGGATAATATACCTCGGTGGCAAGCGATTTCTAATAAAATTGTAAAGTGGAGACGAAATAATCAAACAGAAACGAGTCGCAATTATGAAGAAGTATAGCAGCAATAAAGTGATAAAGTTAGGCCCTATTAAATAAAAGAGCTATGGAAATAACAAATAGAAAGCAAATGATGACATGGTCGGTCATTATTCCGAAAGCAAGCCTTTAAAAAACAAAAAAAAAACAACTTCATACATAATTCAAGGCAGTTATTCTAACAAAACGAATAATACTCTGGCTGATGATAAAGTAACGCAGTCAAACAATGACATATTCAAGCATCAATTGGAATGCAAGGAATCAAACCGTTTTGCCCCCATACACTAGTAACTCCATCTGGTGCATGAACAGATAAGTAAGTAGTCAATGGTGGATATGATAAAATTGTGAATCTAGTATTCTTTCAAGACCATTTGTGTCTTTTCAAACATGCATGTACGGAAACATTACCAGGACTGCGGGGATTGTCGTTCTGTTGCTAGATAGATGCATTGGCACGTCTTCCGAAACAGAGCTGTTTTATCGTCACGTTAAAATCCCTGAGTGAATAGGAGGTTTTTCCAACTTTATTGTTGTAGGCAGTGTTAGAAAAAAACACGAGAAATGGGGACCCTTACTCTATTCCTACCACTCCCAAAGCTTATCTTCTTCGAGAATTATCAGAAATTAACGTCTTCGAGGAGGGTTACTACCGCGTAATTAATTAATTAGGACAATTGACAAATTGTTTTTGAGTTATACGAGGAAAAGAGTTATATTAAATAATATAAAATTAATTAAAGTCACCTTAACTTGACTCTCGGACATTCCAAGCGCGTAGGCTAATTTAGCACGTTCGGGTCCAGCCAGATATTTGGTTTGTTCAAAAGTCTTTTCTAAAACATAAATCTGATGACCGGAAAAAGTAGGCCTTGTATGTTTTTTCTTTCCGTCTTTATCCGTCGCATTCTGTGCCACTGAAAAAGATATTTTACACTATTAAAACCCGATTTAAAGTCATTTATATTATTTAAAATGTATTCCTCCTACAAAAAAGTAGAATATTCTATCATATTGATGTAAAAATACTACTTTCAAATGCTGCATACAGCTTACAATTCTATATTTTGAAATGAAGTTCGCCATACACGCTCCTAGTAACTCATATACATCACTAAAGATTTATCTTTATCACTATTCTATGGTATAAAATAATAATATAATTCTTCCTTTTTCCTGTTTAAAAGCAAGTAAAATTATTTTAAAACTGTTTTATTTAATAATATAATTAAATTTTTCTAAAATTTAAATTTTACACAAGAATTTGATTCTCGTTGAGACCATAGAAAGTCTGTCACTACTTACATTATAAAATTACAATATAAAATTATTATATGTATAATTATTGTTCTAAAATGGAACGGGTTAAAGAATTTAATTTATTAAAGTGTAAATTAAAAAAAAAAAAAACTTATTTAATTTCCCAATTTAATTTCGTAGAGGACGGAAGAAAAAGTTTTGTGATTAAAATTCAACTTTCATTCCTAAATTAATTTTTTACACGTTATCATAAGCTTTGTTATATCTGTGTAAATCTCAAGGATAATTGAAGAATTTCTGTAAAAGTTTAATCTTTCCTAAATTACAAAAAGTTCAGAAATTACCAAAATGTCTTCGTGGGTATTGGCAATTTCAAAGTTTTGTTCAAAGACACTCTGATTCTCTAGAAAACTTCTACAAATTGGATCATTATCAGATGTTACCTGATAATCACTTTTTCTTCCTATCTTCGGATAATCCTAAAATCAAATAAATTGAATTTTTGTCCTTTGTAAATTCACGTTTTTATCTCTCTTTTCCAACCTAATACATAACTAAAATTTGCACTCGAACTGTCTTACATTTTGACTTATTAAATGCCCATTTTATGCTAAAAAAACGTAATTTTTATGTGTTTAATGACTTTAAAATGGGAGTTATCATTGATTAGTTTGATAAATAAGATCGAATTCGGATTGTTATTTTTGTTTCTGTGTGTAGTTTGATTGTAGATTTGCCCGTAAATTAATAATTAAATGTATAATTCAGCTACAGATTATAAAGTATAGTAAAACCTGGCCAAGTTGGACACCTGTGGTAAAGATTCAAAGCGTCCAAGTTAGCGAGTGTCCAGGTTAGAGAGATGTCCAACTTTCGATGTTTTACTGTATAAAAATGTATTAAATAATTTGCAAATTATGAATTATTTTCTCTGCATTTCAGCTTTGTTTCATGTTTGCAAAATTCTTCGAAGAAACGAAGAGAAAATAATTTATCTGCTTAAAAACTTAACATTTGTTTATTTTTTATGTTTAAAATTTTTATAACTAAAATATTAAACTAATTAATTGTCGTTTATGTTTATGTAAGAGCATTAAATCGAGGAATTATTAACTAATTCTCAATTATGTAGTTAGACAAGTTAATCATTCTCTTGTGGGCCTACTAAAGTCTCATTGACTAGGCTTATAATTTAGAGTTTACACAAGAAACTAAGGCGCTAGATCTATTTAAAAATGACTGAAAACGGCGATTTAGTCTTTCCACTATTGTTCTTAAACGTTTGCAGAAATACGTTCAATATATCGAGGTATTGTACAGTACCTTCCACCGCAGAAGAAAACTGTTTTCTTCGATAGCTCTTGTGACACTAAAACGACACGCAGTTATGACACAACGTTATGACAGAACACAAATAACCGATGCCTGTTGCTAGGTTGTCGCCAGAACAGCTTGAACCTGCCGTTTTTGATACTTTCCAACATTGACATATAACGATTCAACACCCCGATACTTGTGGATTTTAAAGAGTGATTAAAACACGCCTACGCTAAAGTAATTAATTATTAGTTAAATAGTAAAAAAAGCGGCCGATTAAACACTTAAATTCTATAAGTTTCCTCGTATATTTAGGCCTGGATAATTTACGAAACGTGTCCAAGAGAGATAAGAGAATTTGTAGGCCTAGTCCCGAACTTTACGTAAGACACGATAGGCCTAAAAATGGAGCTAGTAATCGAAATTACACACGGAATTAAATTCAATTTGCGCTTGTATTAATATTAATTGTCATAGGATATTAATTATTCTAATTTAATTTAAATTTATTCAATTAAGAAGTAAATATTTACCTAATTAAATTGTTCTTTAATTGAGAATGTGAAGGTGCATTAAGACAGCTGGCCGAGTTTCGAAGTTTCGAATTGATATTGTGTACGTATTTGTTAAGCTTACTTTACAGCAAATATTGTGTTTGCAGACCACTTTCGGTAGCACAAGTTGATAGTTTCTTAGTCTAGTACGAGATAAGAGCGGAGAAAATACCTTAGTCTCCATAACTATTACACTCCAGAACCGAATGTGATAAGTGGCTGTATCGAGGCAACTAAACCAAACATCCGGAATGTCTCATACAAGATCTGAAACCACAGTTACGTGGAGTGTAATCAAATTACAACAAGTATAGGATCACACGTAACGATTGTTGAAAAACACGAAGAATATTTAGCAGCTTGGATTAGAAGGAGACCAAACGAATTTGCTTTTATTCTATGTAAAATGACGTACTGTACATACCTGCAGCGGATGCGAATCTGTCCCTCCAGAGAGCCGGATTTTGCATCATTCCTGGCCAGTACAGATGCGGTCTACCCTGGAGTTCACTCAGTCCTAATTTATGTAGGCCCCCGTTGGCGGGGCCAAAGTACATCCCGGCACCGACTCCGAGACTGAATCGTGGTAGGGCGCTGAGGGTGCCCAAACTGGGTGCTGAGGTGACCGAAGGCCGACTGAGAATATCGTTGATCCCGTGGGGAGTCGCCGATTGAGAACATGTCGCCGGAAGTCCTACTGCGGACGGTTTTAAAGTCTGTGTATTTGGATAAGTTCCGACAGGTGTGGATTTAATCTCTGCCATGGAGTGCAAGGCGGCCAGAGGAGGATTGCCGAGAAGAAAGGCGTTCTGACGCGACGCTTCCATGTTTATGTTCAACATAGACAGCATTGAACTTGCGCTAGGTGCCGATGTCGCCGGTGTATTAAACTCTAACATGGCTCCGGCGTTAGCAGATCACCGAAATCTTGTCTACCATCTCAACAGAAGCATCTAAACAACTGTACCGAGTGTTGTGCATTGGATACGTCAAATACGACACGATTTCCCTAGCGCGCCTGACTGATACCTTCTCTAGAGGGCGGATCCAAACCGCCCGATCCTATTGGACGCCAAGCGTTACCATGGTTTCGATAGACCAATAGACGAGCCCATGATGTTTTGTTGAATCTGTGAAGGAAACGGAGCAAGACAGACAATATGTCGGCCTGTCGGATGCTTCACTTTCCAACTGACGGTACTTAATGAAGCGTGCTACCACTGGTCGACCCCTTCGAGTGACACGTGGCCGCAGTCGATCCCCTTGTGATAGATAACTCGCAACTGTTTCGTTACGGTGGAGTCCGAGCCGAGGAAAGCGCACTTTTTGGCAGGTAGGAGCATCCAATCGCCTCCTTAATAAAGTTCGCGACGTTTATTAAACTTTAAACGCGCATTTTTTTACAAGTTTTTTCTAAAGAGCTGACCAATCGTTGGTCCCAATCTCTTCCGCGACTGACGTTTAAATCTCTGGTGACGTCACACCGGCGGCGTATCTCGGGAAGGCAACCGACCAATCATTTTATGCCATCGAATACAGTCTTTGATTAAGTAAAGTGAGCATCCCAGTCTATCGTTCCGATGTCCGATTCCCTTCACGGTAATTAACAATTAAACTCATCAAATTAAAATTAAACATAATTATTTCCAATTTTTCTTCCTTTAAATCAGATACTGCAGTTTTTCGGAGGCGAAAAACTAAAATTTCCTTTAAGTAATTTAAATTTTACAACCTTTTAATAAAGAAACACTGCGGACAATCGTCACACGTGTATACTATTTTAGAACCATTTCATTTTCGCGTTACGCCGTAACTAGTGATTAGTTACGCTTTGCCAAAATAAATCTCTTTACTAGCAGTTACAATGTTATCGTTGAGATAATGCTTAATTTATGGTCCGTAAATTAAATATTTATAATAAGAGGACCGTCAGACAAAAGGTTCTTTTTTTTCTTCTTTTAAAACGAATTCATTACGTTGTAACAAACCGCTCGAAATCTTTTATAAAAATTTGATTTATCAATCTAACTAGCTGTTATGGCTTTAAAACTGCCCCTGAAAAGGTTCTAACAAACATAACGATCATTTATATTGGTTTAATAGTCGTATCTCAGGCAAAGGCCTATCGCAGCTCCCTTTTTAATGTCAGCCACAAAGTTTGCAACAATACAAGCGACCTTACTGCTTCTAAAGAGCAGCCATCCAAACTGTAATCTCTTTGAGTCAACTCACCGTATTAAGGCCTATTACCTTTTTGCTATAAGTCAACACCCAGGAACCGAGAGACGGGACAATGGCATAGTTCTGTTGATATTTACATCCGCTAAATCTATTGTTGGATCCCGTAACCCCGATATTTGCCCTTCTCCGTTTTCGTGTGAAACGTACCTCGCTCTGTGCCATATCTGGTTGCCTCCATTAAAATACACGCTCAGAGCTTAACAAATTGTATGCATGGCCTCACAAATTGTGATGTATAAGCTCCTTTAACAATCTTCTCTTTGTTATTACAATGAAGATTTATTAAAGCGTATAGTTTTAACGCCGTATATTCGCTGTATAATATTTTTTAATGTATTATTACGTGTAAACATTTCTTCAAATGCATAATTTTTATAACCTCGTCGAGTGTAAATTTAAAGTTTGCTTGTTGCAACAATTGAATGTCTGGGGGGTGTCGAAAAAGCCAAGTTATGTAGTGTTAGATACTTTGCCAAACTCGTTATCCGCCGCGTGACAGCCTATTAAAAGTTTCGTTACACGATAATATAACCCTTCAGTAGAAGCGAGGAGGGGTGCCACGTATGGTTCCCATGCTAGGAAGTGGCACCGATCGGGGTACGTTATACAAATAGGGTGGACACCCGCTGTCCTCTGTCTTCTTTTCACACGTCCCGACTCGCTAATCCCTGTAAATCAGATTATCAAGAATTGGGAGTCAATGATACGGAACCACTCAAACACAGCGGTGTCCGTTATCCTGGGCAGCAAAACAGCATCACCCTTCACACCTATTGTCAACGTACGATTTATGCTTGTTAAATAGTGCACCATTTATTGCGTCCCGTTTAAGCATAGACGTCGATGATAGAGATGTTACTTATCTCTTTAACACAATCCCCTCGTCTATTATAGCCCTATTGTATAACGGATAAAGTGATCTAAAAGCCAGATATCGAACAATATGAGAAGATTATTTCCAGCTCCAAGCTGAGGATTTACGATAACATTATTCCTTGATATGGTTTTTACATTATTTAAGCGAATTATTACTTTCTCATGAAGCTCCTACGAGAGAACGACAATTAATTTTTACTTATTTGTTATAGGGCGGCCATATTGCTTATGTTTTATCGTATTCAAAGATGTAATCTTCAATAAACTCCCGCATAGTTTTTAAAATTCGATGAGTGAATGCGAATGTTTAATTATTCTCCAAAGGCGACCAGTAACATGCGGGTTTATATGAAGTATTATAGAATTTTCCTACTCCTTTACAAACAAATTACGCTTTTTTAAAATCCTCTATAAATTTAACATCTTTCGGGTTAATAAAATAAATTATTTACAGTAATAAAATAAGAATTCTTCTTCATTTCCTAACTCAAACGTTAAGAAATTATTTAAAAACTAATTAAATTTATAATTACTCCAAAAAGTATTAATTAAATTACTGAATAAACTATAGGTATGACAGAACCTGATAGAGACTTCCGCGAGGGAAGAATATGCAATATTTCAAATGATATTATAATATATAATTTCAGCAAAATATATTAAAGTATAGGCTATCGCGTTATAACTTTATGGGGCCCAGACAAATTTGAATTGAGGGCCCCACGTACAGTGTCGACTTCATACATTTTTCTTTTTCGGAGGAATTTTTTGAGGAAATATTTTCTTATAAAAGATTAATTTGGGACCCCCAATAACAGGGGGCCGCAGATAATTTTCCTTTTTTGCCCTTAGAATAACGCGCCACTGTAGGCTATATTATTTCCGTTTAGTTCTATGGCAAGCATTGTTACTGCATCCAGGAAGAGAAGTCATTTCAGATTTGTATGTTTGCAGCATCACTTAAAAATTTTTATAGGCGTAAACTTAAATTTTAAACATTTCTCTCGGATACAAAGACATTTTTTAATATAAAATAATCGTTATGATTTAAATAAATAAAGTTTTAAGCGCTTTTATAACGTCTTACATACAAGAGGATAAGATACACACCACAAGTTACAGCCATCTATAGACTCTGTAAACCATAAAGTTCGACAAAATAAAAATTTAATAAATTAATAAGCTGTTAATACATCTAAATATTATTATAATTAGGATCCTATCGTTATAGGCTCCTAATTATAATGCTATCTACATATGTTTAAGATATTAATCGTCCATTAATCTAAGTAAAATAATTGTTTGGAAACAAACTTTTCAAAGTTACACTAAATTTAAACCGTTAAATCTACAAAATTTAATTATTGTTAAGCTATTTTTATGGTTATTTTATTTAAAAAAATGTTTTATGAATTCTTTTTAGCAATTTTATTAATTCAAGGAACAGGAAATGAAGCCTCGGGGAATTGATACTTCGTAGAAGGTAATTAAATAGTTAAATATTAATTTGTTTCTATGAATAAATCTTAATTTATAGTCTAGTTCGAATATTTAGAACTTAATAATTTTAAAAAATTTTTGAAAGATTAAAAAAATTAATAATTAAAATTAAAAATCGCGTATATAACGCGAAAGTCAAGTCAAACATGAAGTTAAAATAAATTTAATCGTGTATATACTATAATTAAATTCAATTAAATAGTAACAAATTGTGATGATTTATAAAGATTAATAAACAAAATTTAAGTAGGGGAGGCGAGTTATTTACGTAATAATCTTATGGTAAATCCCGAAACGAGATTGCCCTTAATAGTAAAATCAATGAGGGGGGATGGATTCAGCCGTCTTATTTCTAATAAAAATGTTTTTAAAAAACTATTCATAAAGTTTTTAATATAAAAATAGTTTAGGTGAAGAGGAGTTTTCTTTTACAGTACGTTAGTCATGTGACCTTTCCCGTATTCCTTCCTATTATATGGTGGGACCAAAAAAGCTACTTTAGTTTCATTATGTATATTAGAAGCCATACTGATGGATAAGTCGATGTATAAACGGTATTCGATGGACGTTATCGATTTAAAGAAAGAGCTGACTTTACATAAACCACTTTTCTTTTTCTTGGTCACGTTTTTTTCTTCTCATTTCCTGTTACTTACGCTCTAAATAAATATCGGATTTTCCAAAACAAGAATAAAGCTCTTTTAAAGAGATCACAATAATCAATCGTGATGGTCTCTTAAAACTAATTTACTATGGGTCAAAGGAAGGAAAGTAATTAAAACAAATTTAAGATTCCCCCCTCCACTACTTTAATTCTCAATTAGAAGAGTCTATTCTGACGAATTCACCAAAAATTCTCATGAGTAATTTCTCAATTCAAAATTCTTAAGAGTTAATAGCTCTTGAGAGAACGACACCTTTGCAATTTTTCTACAAATTGAAACTCTTAGACTTATTATAATTTAGGATTTATATATATATATATATATATATATTATAAAGCTTAAACGTTTGTTAGTAGATTTAAATCTACCCCAATTAATGTCGACCGTTCCATCTGCCATGTTGCTGCTGACTAGGTAGCATTAAACTATCTTAAAACAATAGATCTTCTCTCATCGGCTCTAACATTGAAATAAATTGTACAGAACAGCAGTATGGTGAACGAATAATGAGCTAGGCTATTCAGTGTTACTTGTAGGGAAATTAATTTTCTCTCGCTCAGAGATCGTTAATTAAATTTTAATATTAATTATAACTCCCAGCTTCAACCAGACGCAAGTCGAATAGATTGCCTTTGCTTGCTTCCACCCCAGCTTTATAGAAAGAAACTGCATTATTTTAAACACGGCCTATTTTCCCATCCCTCAATTTTTTCCCTATATCTTATATAAAATATATATATATATATCATTTTTTTAAATTTTATAAGCGATTGCCCCTCTAAGAATCGGGCATTTTATATCTTCGTACTTACCAATTTTAATGTAAATTTAACCATTTTGATTGCCATTAAAAAATCAATTTAATTGAGTAATATATATATATATATTATAATTCATAAAAAATACACGATTTAATTAAGTTTCGTGTTAATATAAGAATAATTTATGTGTACATAACAGTAGATTTATTTCAGTTACACCGAAAAAAAAATATATTTTTTTAAATGTAAAATATAATAAAATTTTCATTTTAATTCGGAATTTAATGCAGAGAAGTTAAAGTATTATTTTTTTCCAATGCGAAAATTACTTAAAACGAAGGAAGAAGATATCATTTCCAATCTAAAATATAGGGTCGTAAAATTTAAAATTTTAAATCAGAAACCATAAAAGGAATAAAAACACATTTCTATAGCTGAAGGTCTATATATTTATACGTAACTCTATATATATATATAGAAATATAAAAACAAGCCGAAAAATAATTTGATCACCAGTGAGTCAGATGCCATAATGGTTCGGGATGATGGAAAAATACGATCTGGTATATAAAACTTAACAATATCCTCAGACATTCCATCCTATCGACGATCGGAAATTCTAAACGTCGGCCACAGAAAAAGCTGTAGAAGCAATGATAGATTGGATCAAAAGGGGAAATAAGCTATAAAAGCAATAATGGTGTCATGACGATAGGATCCAGTTCTGCCTAGCCCGTAATATAGTTTTTGATCTACGTTCATTGGACGAATTTCATTGCAGACTCCATACATTTAGTCCTGGGAACCTCCATAAAACGAGAACAAATATTGACTCTGTCGTCGATGGCGGGGAGAGGGCCGATTCTGTACGCTCCCCCCGAACTCCGCAGGGTCCAAAAGTCTCCAGGACGTTTTGCAACGATATTGAAGGAGCGAGAGGCTAAGGAGAGTCGGTTTCTGGTCGGTTATAACAACCGTTTCCCCCTCTGAAAGTCGCAGGGGTTATATCCTCCCCCCACAATCGCCGAAAACAATCCAACAGTTCGACATATGACTCGGTACGGGCGTCTCTGGCCGTTCGTAAAAATCATCTCATTTGTTGGCAGGCTCTATTCGACCGGGTCCGGTATCCAACAGTAGTCACTCCCAGGGGTGACATAGACACTCTGGCCGTTTCAAAAACTGGTTAGGCTTGGACCCGGTACAGAGCCAGCCATCCAATCACCGACGGACTCGAAAAACTACACGTTTATGTCCATTGAGAAGAGAAGTCTCAGCTTTAGGTCGCTCAATCACTGGCAGCGAGATTAAACCGTCTCTACCCAGCTGTAAAAAAAAAAGAAAAAAATAAAATAAACAGGCGAGAAGAAGGCTGCAAAAACAAGACGGTCGGGATTTAGCTTTCGCGAAAAGAATTTCGTTTTACGGATCGTTAAATTGTCCGAGAGAAGAATTGCACTTCTTTACTGAAACCTTTTAATTCGGATTTTATTCTTTTTTTTTTCTTTAAATCAACGAGAAACGTCTATAAACTGCTTTTACCTGATTTTTCTTTACTGCTCCGTTCTTCTTCCTCCCTCCCTCCTCTCCAGACACGCCACTGCTTCCTCCCTGGATTTATTTTATAACGATAGATACACCCCATCTTCTTAAAACGGTTCCTCTTAGTAGAAAATTTTATATACTTTTCAATCTTTTACCGTTTCCTCCAATCTAACTACGGTATAATTTGCATACCGGCTTCGAAATTTTGACATTGTTTCGCTAATGCTGTAACCCTCTACTACAAAATTTCCTTAAATTAAATGTGTAGGGCATAAGAATACGTAAAAATCCATCCGATAATCTATAAAAGACCTCGTATAAGCCGCGCACATTGATAGATTATATAAGAGGGGTAGGGATTAAACAATAATCTTCCCTTTCTCCGAATGGACGGCGGGTGCATTTTCGGAACATCTTTACTTTTATTTTATGTTTATACGCTAACAAGTGATAAAATATTCGATAATTTTATAAAATTACGGTTTATTAAATTAAATCGGCAAACAGAAATCGCTTTCGTATCTACATTTTATTTTCCTTTATGAGAATTTTCGAGTAAATTAACAATTACAACGGACACAAATTCTTTTAAATTTGTGAACCTGTAACATAATTATTAATATAATAATAATTTTCTTACTTTTTAATTTATTAAATATAAATAGATCACGTATAGAAATCAAGACTCATAAATAAACAATAAAATGAAATATTTATATGATCGAAGTAAACTACATCCTCATTGGTCTAGTCAATTCCCTAAAGTTTAATTAGAAAAAAATTTCAATCTCATTTTGTTTAATTTCAACTTTTAATACTTTCCAATCTTCTTAAGCTCTAAATAAAGTTTTAGAAAATAAAATTTTAAGTATTGGCAAAGGTAATTAAGTTTAGATTTATTTATTTTTTTTCAGGGAGCGCGCGTCGAAAGACCGCAAAGATAAGATTATAGGCCTATATCTCATTAAGAAAGAAGTATTTACACACAGATACAAAATTACATCTGTTCGGAATGTTTTTGAAACAAGTACTTAGAAGTATAATAGCGAATTTCTTTTTATATATATATATATAAATTTTCTCTGCTTTAGTTTTAAAAGTGGGCAGATGAAATTCGAGAAGCAGATGTTATAAAGGAAGGAAAGAGCTCATTTAAAGCACTTCATCTGTCAATTGGCTACAAATTAATCTGCAGATTCAACCAGGTGTTCCACTTCATCTTGTGCGTTTCTAAGACAACCGTTCTGTAATTACATTGGGATGATTGCTTTTCTAAGTGAAGTGCAGCAATTGCATATGCAGAGGTCACACGCGATAGTCACGCTTCTCGCTTTCTTGATAAACTTTATTAGATCATTACTGAAATTAACGTGTTCATTAAGCAGAAACTTTGACAAACAATTTAAGCGATTTTTAAAATATCTCTCTTACAATATCAGAAAATTTCGAAATTGTTACGTCTTCTCGGATTCGAATCTTCTGAGGTGCTAAGCTTTTCAGTCGGAGTATAATCAATCTAAATATTTAAGATGAAGAAAGAAATGTAAATTTGTGCTCATTTAAATTGCTAATATGAAGTTGAATTTACTGTATAACGAGTATAAAACTTTGAAATAATACATCTCGTGACGTGAGTGTTTGTAGAAAACTTTCCAGGAGGCAAGTTTCCCCAAGAAAAAAAACCCCAAAAATTATTTAATTTTTTCCCCAAAACACCCAATTTATTTAATTTCCCCCAAATAATCGCCAAAAATTACTGTATTTAATTTTTGGGGATTGTTTTTACAAGTAGATTATAGAACACGGTCGTGGTCTAGGATGTAAGGCTACGTATCTAAATAGCTTTTACCATTATAATTTGTGAAAGTTTTTACTCGATCCCATAGAGGGGAAAATGCTCCGTTTGTCCCCTTCTGCGGACGTTCATGGCTCGTGCACTGGTTTATCAATTATTTTCGAATCCCCGATAGCTCATGTTGATTCTAATAACAATTTTAAATATACTTGAACTATAAAAATTAGCCTAAAGTATTATATAATCACTTATAATTAAATAATAGCTTGCTTTTGTTAAATCTAAATATTTATATTAGGCTATACTCAACGGAATTTTAACGTGGGAGAGTATTTTTCCAATAAATAATTAATGTTCTTGCACTCTAGAATTATCAAACGTTAAAATATATAGGCTACAGTATAACCTCCGAATAGCGGACACCATCCGAATCGAGAAGTTTGTCCGTTGTTTAGAGGTGAATATAACAGAACGGTCTGGAGATCGTAAAAATGTCCGTTAAGTAGAGGTATTCGCTATTCGGTAGTGTCCGTTAATGGGGGGTTTTAGTGNCGCAAAAAAAAAAACAACTTCCCTAATACGAACGATGGCATCAATGCACCAGCAGTTAAAAATCATTCGAGTGACTCCTCATCCTCGCAGCACTCCCGCTCCTCTCACCATTATTTATTACAATAAAACCATGCAAATTAGCCATAATTAATTGTAAAAAAGTAAATCTTCCGATAAATTTAAACCCGCGACAACAAGAACGGAAGAAGACGAGACAACAAATCTTCTAAAAAAAAGTCTTTTATCAGAATATATTCTACAAATTTTAAATTTCTTCGTTAATGGATCAGAATCTTGAAAATCAAAAATATAATCTGGAATGCTCGAACATTTAATAAGACCATTCTCTGCTATCTATTAATTAATGTATAAAGTGCAAATTTCCGGCATCTCTGCTACAATTACTGTATTAATCGAAATTAAGTAAACAATTCTTTCGTCTGCCTCCTTTAATAAGTGTTAACATAGGATATAATATTGCTATTACAGAGAATGCAAACAATTGAAATGCCTATTTAAACACAACTGTACTCAAAGTGTGGCACGCGTACCCGATGGGTACCGCAGGGAGTACGTGTACCACACTTTGGAACACTGTTACGTATCATTTTATTTATAATACGTAAGTATTCACTAATGAAACACTAAGTAACTAAGGTGATTCCCAACGTTTTTCATGTATAGAACCTCTTTTAACAATTTTTTTTTTTTCGATCGCTCACTTCAATATTACATACAATTATATTATATATAAATATAGCCTATATGCAACATCCTCCTACATAATTTAAATCACCTAACTACATAGATCCCCTCAAAATTTCATTAATCCCAAAGGGGTCATTATCGACCGGTTGGAAAACACTGGGTCTAAAGTCTATTAAGTAGTACTAAGGAATTAATAAATTAACACTAAAATTTAGAAAAAAAAATACGAAAAAAGTAAAAATTTACATTAAAATAAGGCTAAAATAATCCATTCTCGTCTACATTTTTACATTGCATCATTAATAAACAACGATCTCGAGACTGAATGTCTTTAATTCATCTGTTGAATAGAACCCATTGTAAATTCGAAGGTAATTTTAGACCCGTGTAAGGCTTTGACACTCAATAATTAAAAATATTAAATTTATAAACAATAAAGACTCATATTTTTTGAGTAGTAGGCCTAATTAATTCATTTACCCATATATAATTTTTCTATAGCTTAATATGTCAAATTTAAATGGGATTAGCTTATAAAAACACTAAAAATAATATAAATAAATCTCGATTTTAACAATTTTCTTTAAAGAAAAGTATTGTGAAATAGGCCTATTTAGAATGCTTACTTTCGTTGTAAATTTATTTTATTTTTATTTAAATTAATATCAGTTGTTAATCTTAAAATATTTACCTTTTAATTCAACTGAAAAAGGTTATTATTCGAGAATTTTTAATTCTTATCACTTTTCTCCTATACAATTTATATTTTATTGGGCTGCAATTTTCAGATTCAATTGTCCGCCTGTTTGTCTGTCCTTCGTTAATCTCAAGAACAGAGTTAGATAGATGAAAATCGAAACCGGATATGGAAAGCTTAGTGGATGTAGGCCTTGATTAACTACGTATGAACTTCCGGTCTGGACTGGAAGTCATGCGATTTTTTAAAATTAAAAGATGTTTAAAAAAACCATTCCGAAGTGTTCTATTATTGTGACGTGGTTGCAACGCTTAATCATCTTTCAGTTGACAAAATCACGTGATTTCCGGCCCGGAACGGAAGTTTTTATACGATTAATCAAGGCCTCCGTCACATATCTGGTCTCGATTTCCATCTATCTAACTGAGTTTCCGAGATTAACGAAGGACAGACAAACGGACGGACGACAGTAAAAACGTATAGGTCTGGAATTTGAAAATTGTAGCCCAAATATTCATAAATATTTGCAACAATTTGACGAATTATTTATAATTTTATAGAATTTTATCGCTTTGGTGTCGATCGTACAATTATTTTTATGGAATTTATCGTCTTGTGTGAAATATCAGAAAGGAAGAATTTGCTACAGCTAGGTTAGAAACAGAAAAAAAAAAGAAATAGAAAAGAAAAATGTAATG
The DNA here is from genome assembly GCF_000671375.1 of Centruroides sculpturatus. Lineage (NCBI taxonomy): Eukaryota > Metazoa > Arthropoda > Arachnida > Scorpiones > Buthidae > Centruroides > Centruroides sculpturatus. The sequence continues at coordinate 650,139 of NW_019384458.1, forward strand.
CTCCCCATGCAGCTCACCTAGTAAATATCACTATCCTGAAGGATATCTTATCTTCAGTATAGGATTTATTTCTTTTTCTTTCTTCTATTTCGACCACATTCGAACATATTCTAGCTTAAAAGTGGATAATATTTTGCTTTTTATTGTTCCATGCCATTTTAGAATTGCACGAAATGACATAGAAAACTATATTAAGGATTCTTAAATAAAATTAAAGTAAATAAATAAATTTTAAAATCATTAATTAACGAAAGAAACGGTTTATCGTAAGGCCTAAACGTTATTATATATTTTAATGGAGGGATAGAAGGGCNATGGGATTAGCTTATAAAAACACTAAAAATAATATAAATAAATCTCGATTTTAACAATTTTCTTTAAAGAAAAGTATTGTGAAATAGGCCTATTTAGAATGCTTACTTTCGTTGTAAATTTATTTTATTTTTATTTAAATTAATATCAGTTGTTAATCTTAAAATATTTACCTTTTAATTCAACTGAAAAAGGTTATTATTCGAGAATTTTTAATTCTTATCACTTTTCTCCTATACAATTTATATTTTATTGGGCTGCAATTTTCAGATTCAATTGTCCGCCTGTTTGTCTGTCCTTCGTTAATCTCAAGAACAGAGTTAGATAGATGAAAATCGAAACCGGATATGGAAAGCTTAGTGGATGTAGGCCTTGATTAACTACGTATGAACTTCCGGTCTGGACTGGAAGTCATGCGATTTTTTAAAATTAAAAGATGTTTAAAAAAACCATTCCGAAGTGTTCTATTATTGTGACGTGGTTGCAACGCTTAATCATCTTTCAGTTGACAAAATCACGTGATTTCCGGCCCGGAACGGAAGTTTTTATACGATTAATCAAGGCCTCCGTCACATATCTGGTCTCGATTTCCATCTATCTAACTGAGTTTCCGAGATTAACGAAGGACAGACAAACGGACGGACGACAGTAAAAACGTATAGGTCTGGAATTTGAAAATTGTAGCCCAAATATTCATAAATATTTGCAACAATTTGACGAATTATTTATAATTTTATAGAATTTTATCGCTTTGGTGTCGATCGTACAATTATTTTTATGGAATTTATCGTCTTGTGTGAAATATCAGAAAGGAAGAATTTGCTACAGCTAGGTTAGAAACAGAAAAAAAAAAGAAATAGAAAAGAAAAATGTAATGCTCCCCATGCAGCTCACCTAGTAAATATCACTATCCTGAAGGATATCTTATCTTCAGTATAGGATTTATTTCTTTTTCTTTCTTCTATTTCGACCACATTCGAACATATTCTAGCTTAAAAGTGGATAATATTTTGCTTTTTATTGTTCCATGCCATTTTAGAATTGCACGAAATGACATAGAAAACTATATTAAGGATTCTTAAATAAAATTAAAGTAAATAAATAAATTTTAAAATCATTAATTAACGAAAGAAACGGTTTATCGTAAGGCCTAAACGTTATTATATATTTTAATGGAGAGATAGAAGAGCATCGTTTATCACTTCTCAATGTTAAATTTCTTGAGTTGAGAATTTTATTGCTTACATATGTTTATATTTTATGCAAAAACACACGAATTACACCAATTAGAATTGCCGTTTGAGATTAAATTACCGCATTATATACGATATAATAGGTTTAAATTCAGTGGAGAAAAATCGTTTTAGCTTAAAAAGTTATCCTATAATTTAAAAGTTATATTAATAAATATATTAAGAATATTTTAATTATTTAAAAAAAAAACACTTTTAACTTCAGAAATTGTGTGTCTGTACTAAATTTCCGCATAAATTTCTTTAGCAAAAATCTTTCATTTAAGGGTTTCTATAGAATATTTTAATCAAAGTAATAAGCAGAAATTTATAATAATATTTAAAACATTATATTGTTATAATTTCATTGAAATTTCTCTTTTTATGCCTTCATTTTATAGTTTTTATTGCCTTAACAGTGTATATCTTAATCAACGATATTTAAATTTAAATTAAAGTCAATTTTAATTCTTTAGCTTTCAAATATCCCTGTTTTATTCATATTTTCTATTATTTGTATTCACGTCTTACATTCATTTATATTCACTTTCACGACTTCGATACGTTCTATGAATGTTCAAAGATGGTTTCACCTTACTTTCCATTAACGTTCTTACGCTAATTATCACGTAATAATTAAAATTTGACATTAAAAACATCCCGAATTCACCTCTCTAAACTGTAAAATTTTACCAAAAATTAGGCCTATTTAATTCTTTATACATGTAAGAAGGGAATAAAAAGAATTTTAACTCAAACTATGCTTTAATTATATTTTTTATACTTTATTTATTAGAAATAATTTCGTGGAATTATTAAAGATTCAACTTCGATTATAATACAAAAATAGAAGAGGTGTGAGTTTTACATTACTTTTCTATTTGATATTTTCATAATTGAAAACCAAAAATTCCAAATTTCTTCCTAATTAAGAGCAGATTTCTTGTAAGATAAATGTGCTAGACAGATAGAGGGAAAAAAGGGAATTTTTCTTAGCAGATAAAGGCTCAAATATTTCATGAGTAAGTGTTCTGAACATTGAGTATATATTTTACATATCATTCAAATATCTAACATTGCCGTTCTCGTAAAATGGCCCATACGTTTCCAAAAGACTAAACCTCACCGACCAGGCTATTGCGCCCTGCAATGATATTTCTCGAATATTTTATCCCATACACGCGATGCCAACTATCTACTTATGGAATTCGAATTATAATAATATTATTTGGTAAAATATCAATCAATTTTTCTTCATTCTCCCCGTAAGCTCCCTAATTATATTAGCCTTTATTATATTTAAATCTCCATCCTCCTGTAAATAAAAAATTCCGTCTAATCGTTAAGTTGAATGAACTGGTTGAATGTAACTATTTTTCTTCATTTAAATCTAAATATGTAAATTAAACTATTATAGAAGCATACATTTGTCACCAGTCGCTTTATATAGCTAAACTTTAACTCTATAATGCTAAAGTTAATGCTATTATATTGTTATTACAGCACTAATTTTAGTGCTAGAATATTCAAGCTTTATTACTTTTCTAGGTAAAGTTAGCAAGAATCATTATAGAAGCATACTTTTTTCATTAATTACTTTATAGTGTTAAAGTTGGCAATCGAACTAGAACAAGAAATAGATCTACAAAATTATATTANGGTCTATATATTTATACGTAACTCTATATATATATATAGAAATATAAAAACAAGCCGAAAAATAATTTGATCACCAGTGAGTCAGATGCCATAATGGTTCGGGATGATGGAAAAATACGATCTGGTATATAAAACTTAACAATATCCTCAGACATTCCATCCTATCGACGATCGGAAATTCTAAACGTCGGCCACAGAAAAAGCTGTAGAAGCAATGATAGATTGGATCAAAAGGGGAAATAAGCTATAAAAGCAATAATGGTGTCATGACGATAGGATCCAGTTCTGCCTAGCCCGTAATATAGTTTTTGATCTACGTTCATTGGACGAATTTCATTGCAGACTCCATACATTTAGTCCTGGGAACCTCCATAAAACGAGAACAAATATTGACTCTGTCGTCGATGGCGGGGGGAGGGCCGATTCTGTACGCTCCCCCCGAACTCCGCAGGGTCCAAAAGTCTCCAGGACGTTTTGCAACGATATTGAAGGAGCGAGAGGCTAAGGAGAGTCGGTTTCTGGTCGGTTATAACAACCGTTTCCCCCTCTGAAAGTCGCAGGGGTTATATCCTCCCCCCACAATCGCCGAAAACAATCCAACAGTTCGACATATGACTCGGTACGGGCGTCTCTGGCCGTTCGTAAAAATCATCTCATTTGTTGGCAGGCTCTATTCGACCGGGTCCGGTATCCAACAGTAGTCACTCCCAGGGGTGACATAGACACTCTGGCCGTTTCAAAAACTGGTTAGGCTTGGACCCGGTACAGAGCCAGCCATCCAATCACCGACGGACTCGAAAAACTACACGTTTATGTCCATTGAGAAGAGAAGTCTCAGCTTTAGGTCGCTCAATCACTGGCAGCGAGATTAAACCGTCTCTACCCAGCTGTAAAAAAAAAGAAAAAAATAAAATAAACAGGCGAGAAGAAGGCTGCAAAAACAAGACGGTCGGGATTTAGCTTTCGCGAAAAGAATTTCGTTTTACGGATCGTTAAATTGTCCGAGAGAAGAATTGCACTTCTTTACTGAAACCTTTTAATTCGGATTTTATTCTTTTTTTTTTCTTTAAATCAACGAGAAACGTCTATAAACTGCTTTTACCTGATTTTTCTTTACTGCTCCGTTCTTCTTCCTCCCTCCCTCCTCTCCAGACACGCCACTGCTTCCTCCCTGGATTTATTTTATAACGATAGATACACCCCATCTTCTTAAAACGGTTCCTCTTAGTAGAAAATTTTATATACTTTTCAATCTTTTACCGTTTCCTCCAATCTAACTACGGTATAATTTGCATACCGGCTTCGAAATTTTGACATTGTTTCGCTAATGCTGTAACCCTCTACTACAAAATTTCCTTAAATTAAATGTGTAGGGCATAAGAATACGTAAAAATCCATCCGATAATCTATAAAAGACCTCGTATAAGCCGCGCACATTGATAGATTATATAAGAGGGGTAGGGATTAAACAATAATCTTCCCTTTCTCCGAATGGACGGCGGGTGCATTTTCGGAACATCTTTACTTTTATTTTATGTTTATACGCTAACAAGTGATAAAATATTCGATAATTTTATAAAATTACGGTTTATTAAATTAAATCGGCAAACAGAAATCGCTTTCGTATCTACATTTTATTTTCCTTTATGAGAATTTTCGAGTAAATTAACAATTACAACGGACACAAATTCTTTTAAATTTGTGAACCTGTAACATAATTATTAATATAATAATAATTTTCTTACTTTTTAATTTATTAAATATAAATAGATCACGTATAGAAATCAAGACTCATAAATAAACAATAAAATGAAATATTTATATGATCGAAGTAAACTACATCCTCATTGGTCTAGTCAATTCCCTAAAGTTTAATTAGAAAAAAATTTCAATCTCATTTTGTTTAATTTCAACTTTTAATACTTTCCAATCTTCTTAAGCTCTAAATAAAGTTTTAGAAAATAAAATTTTAAGTATTGGCAAAGGTAATTAAGTTTAGATTTATTTATTTTTTTTCAGGGAGCGCGCGTCGAAAGACCGCAAAGATAAGATTATAGGCCTATATCTCATTAAGAAAGAAGTATTTACACACAGATACAAAATTACATCTGTTCGGAATGTTTTTGAAACAAGTACTTAGAAGTATAATAGCGAATTTCTTTTTATATATATATATATAAATTTTCTCTGCTTTAGTTTTAAAAGTGGGCAGATGAAATTCGAGAAGCAGATGTTATAAAGGAAGGAAAGAGCTCATTTAAAGCACTTCATCTGTCAATTGGCTACAAATTAATCTGCAGATTCAACCAGGTGTTCCACTTCATCTTGTGCGTTTCTAAGACAACCGTTCTGTAATTACATTGGGATGATTGCTTTTCTAAGTGAAGTGCAGCAATTGCATATGCAGAGGTCACACGCGATAGTCACGCTTCTCGCTTTCTTGATAAACTTTATTAGATCATTACTGAAATTAACGTGTTCATTAAGCAGAAACTTTGACAAACAATTTAAGCGATTTTTAAAATATCTCTCTTACAATATCAGAAAATTTCGAAATTGTTACGTCTTCTCGGATTCGAATCTTCTGAGGTGCTAAGCTTTTCAGTCGGAGTATAATCAATCTAAATATTTAAGATGAAGAAAGAAATGTAAATTTGTGCTCATTTAAATTGCTAATATGAAGTTGAATTTACTGTATAACGAGTATAAAACTTTGAAATAATACATCTCGTGACGTGAGTGTTTGTAGAAAACTTTCCAGGAGGCAAGTTTCCCCAAGAAAAAAAACCCCAAAAATTATTTAATTTTTTCCCCAAAACACCCAATTTATTTAATTTCCCCCAAATAATCGCCAAAAATTACTGTATTTAATTTTTGGGGATTGTTTTTACAAGTAGATTATAGAACACGGTCGTGGTCTAGGATGTAAGGCTACGTATCTAAATAGCTTTTACCATTATAATTTGTGAAAGTTTTTACTCGATCCCATAGAGGGGAAAATGCTCCGTTTGTCCCCTTCTGCGGACGTTCATGGCTCGTGCACTGGTTTATCAATTATTTTCGAATCCCCGATAGCTCATGTTGATTCTAATAACAATTTTAAATATACTTGAACTATAAAAATTAGCCTAAAGTATTATATAATCACTTATAATTAAATAATAGCTTGCTTTTGTTAAATCTAAATATTTATATTAGGCTATACTCAACGGAATTTTAACGTGGGAGAGTATTTTTCCAATAAATAATTAATGTTCTTGCACTCTAGAATTATCAAACGTTAAAATATATAGGCTACAGTATAACCTCCGAATAGCGGACACCATCCGAATCGAGAAGTTTGTCCGTGGTTTAGAGGTGAATATAACAGAACGGTCTGGAGATCGTAAAAATGTCCGTTAAGTAGAGGTATTCGCTATTCGGTAGTGTCCGTTAATGGGGGGTTTTAGTGTATTAGTAATGCCGATAAGTTTATTACTTAAAAGCCATAAAATATAATAATTTCTTGCTATTTTAGTAGCATTTTTTAAAGTAGAATAAGCTTAATTATTATTATATTTTACGACTATTTTAATTTAAAAACAGGTAGCTTAAGAAAAAACTCGTTTAGGCCTACTAATTTTTTTACTATATTAAAATATATAACATAGAAAAATAAATTAAATTCTTCAATTAAAAAAAAAGTCTTTTATCAGAATATATTCTACAAATTTTAAATTTCTTCGTTAATGAATCAGAATCTTGAAAATCAAAAATATAATCTGGAATGCTCGAACATTTAATAAGACCATTCTCTGCTATCTATTAATTAATGTATAAAGTGCAAATTTCCGGCATCTCTGCTACAATTACTGTATTAATCGAAATTAAGTAAACAATTCTTTCGTCTGCCTCCTTTAATAAGTGTTAACATAGGATATAATATTGCTATTACAGAGAATGCAAACAATTGAAATGCCTATTTAAACACAACTGTACTCAAAGTGTGGCACGCGTACCCGATGGGTACCGCAGGGAGTACGTGTACCACACTTTGGAACACTGTTACGTATCATTTTATTTATAATACGTAAGTATTCACTAATGAAACACTAAGTAACTAAGGTGATTCCCAACGTTTTTCATGTATAGAACCTCTTTTAACAATTTTTTTTTTTTCGATCGCTCACTTCAATATTACATACAATTATATTATATATAAATATAGCCTATATGCAACATCCTCCTACATAATTTAAATCACCTAACTACATAGATCCCCCTCAAAATTTCATTAATCCCAAAGGGGTCATTATCGACCGGTTGGAAAACACTGGGTCTAAAGTCTATTAAGTAGTACTAAGGAATTAATAAATTAACACTAAAATTTAGAAAAAAAAATACGAAAAAAGTAAAAATTTACATTAAAATAAGGCTAAAATAATCCATTCTCGTCTACATTTTTACATTGCATCATTAATAAACAACGATCTCGAGACTGAATGTCTTTAATTCATCTGTTGAATAGAACCCATTGTAAATTCGAAGGTAATTTTAGACCCGTGTAAGGCTTTGACACTCAATAATTAAAAATATTAAATTTATAAACAATAAAGACTCATATTTTTTGAGTAGTAGGCCTAATTAATTCATTTACCCATATATAATTTTTCTATAGCTTAATATGTCAAATTTAAATGGGATTAGCTTATAAAAACACTAAAAATAATATAAATAAATCTCGATTTTAACAATTTTCTTTAAAGAAAAGTATTGTGAAATAGGCCTATTTAGAATGCTTACTTTCGTTGTAAATTTATTTTATTTTTATTTAAATTAATATCAGTTGTTAATCTTAAAATATTTACCTTTTAATTCAACTGAAAAAGGTTATTATTCGAGAATTTTTAATTCTTATCACTTTTCTCCTATACAATTTATATTTTATTGGGCTGCAATTTTCAGATTCAATTGTCCGCCTGTTTGTCTGTCCTTCGTTAATCTCAAGAACAGAGTTAGATAGATGAAAATCGAAACCGGATATGGAAAGCTTAGTGGATGTAGGCCTTGATTAACTACGTATGAACTTCCGGTCTGGACTGGAAGTCATGCGATTTTTTAAAATTAAAAGATGTTTAAAAAAACCATTCCGAAGTGTTCTATTATTGTGACGTGGTTGCAACGCTTAATCATCTTTCAGTTGACAAAATCACGTGATTTCCGGCCCGGAACGGAAGTTTTTATACGATTAATCAAGGCCTCCGTCACATATCTGGTCTCGATTTCCATCTATCTAACTGAGTTTCCGAGATTAACGAAGGACAGACAAACGGACGGACGACAGTAAAAACGTATAGGTCTGGAATTTGAAAATTGTAGCCCAAATATTCATAAATATTTGCAACAATTTGACGAATTATTTATAATTTTATAGAATTTTATCGCTTTGGTGTCGATCGTACAATTATTTTTATGGAATTTATCGTCTTGTGTGAAATATCAGAAAGGAAGAATTTGCTACAGCTAGGTTAGAAACAGAAAAAAAAAAGAAATAGAAAAGAAAAATGTAATGCTCCCCATGCAGCTCACCTAGTAAATATCACTATCCTGAAGGATATCTTATCTTCAGTATAGGATTTATTTCTTTTTCTTTCTTCTATTTCGACCACATTCGAACATATTCTAGCTTAAAAGTGGATAATATTTTGCTTTTTATTGTTCCATGCCATTTTAGAATTGCACGAAATGACATAGAAAACTATATTAAGGATTCTTAAATAAAATTAAAGTAAATAAATAAATTTTAAAATCATTAATTAACGAAAGAAACGGTTTATCGTAAGGCCTAAACGTTATTATATATTTTAATGGAGGGATAGAAGGGCATCGTTTATCACTTCTCAATGTTAAATTTCTTGAGTTGAGAATTTTATTGCTTACATATGTTTATATTTTATGCAAAAACACACGAATTACACCAATTAGAATTGCCGTTTGAGATTAAATTACCGCATTATATACGATATAATAGGTTTAAATTCAGTGGAGAAAAATCGTTTTAGCTTAAAAAGTTATCCTATAATTTAAAAGTTATATTAATAAATATATTAAGAATATTTTAATTATTTAAAAAAAAAACACTTTTAACTTCAGAAATTGTGTGTCTGTACTAAATTTCCGCATAAATTTCTTTAGCAAAAATCTTTCATTTAAGGGTTTCTATAGAATATTTTAATCAAAGTAATAAGCAGAAATTTATAATAATATTTAATTCATTAAGAAAACATTATATTGTTATAATTTCATTGAAATTTCTCTTTTTATGCCTTCATTTTATAGTTTTTATTGCCTTAACAGTGTATATCTTAATCAACGATATTTAAATTTAAATTAAAGTCAATTTTAATTCTTTAGCTTTCAAATATCCCTGTTTTATTCATATTTTCTATTATTTGTATTCACGTCTTACATTCATTTATATTCACTTTCACGACTTCGATACGTTCTATGAATGTTCAAAGATGGTTTCACCTTACTTTCCATTAACGTTCTTACGCTAATTATCACGTAATAATTAAAATTTGACATTAAAAACATCCCGAATTCACCTCTCTAAACTGTAAAATTTTACCAAAAATTAGGCCTATTTAATTCTTTATACATGTAAGAAGGGAATAAAAAGAATTTTAACTCAAACTATGCTTTAATTATATTTTTTATACTTTATTTATTAGAAATAATTTCGTGGAATTATTAAAGATTCAACTTCGATTATAATACAAAAATAGAAGAGGTGTGAGTTTTACATTACTTTTCTATTTGATATTTTCATAATTGAAAACCAAAAATTCCAAATTTCTTCCTAATTAAGAGCAGATTTCTTGTAAGATAAATGTGCTAGACAGATAGAGGGAAAAAAGGGAATTTTTCTTAGCAGATAAAGGCTCAAATATTTCATGAGTAAGTGTTCTGAACATTGAGTATATATTTTACATATCATTCAAATATCTAACATTGCCGTTCTCGTAAAATGGCCCATACGTTTCCAAAAGACTAAACCTCACCGACCAGGCTATTGCGCCCTGCAATGATATTTCTCGAATATTTTATCCCATACACGCGATGCCAACTATCTACTTATGGAATTCGAATTATAATAATATTATTTGGTAAAATATCAATCAATTTTTCTTCATTCTCCCCGTAAGCTCCCTAATTATATTAGCCTTTATTATATTTAAATCTCCATCCTCCTGTAAATAAAAAATTCCGTCTAATCGTTAAGTTGAATGAACTGGTTGAATGTAACTATTTTTCTTCATTTAAATCTAAATATGTAAATTAAACTATTATAGAAGCATACATTTGTCACCAGTCGCTTTATATAGCTAAACTTTAACTCTATAATGCTAAAGTTAATGCTATTATATTGTTATTACAGCACTAATTTTAGTGCTAGAATATTCAAGCTTTATTACTTTTCTAGGTAAAGTTAGCAAGAATCATTATAGAAGCATACTTTTTTCATTAATTACTTTATAGTGTTAAAGTTGGCAATCGAACTAGAACAAGAAATAGATCTACAAAATTATATTATTATAAAATATAGATTAATATATATATATATTATAAACAATTTATCAAGCAGTAACGGAAGCAAACGTTCATAAAACAAAGAACTAACTCATCAAAACAATATTAAATTTAATAAAACAGAAAAAAAAACATGGAGTAAATAAGCTAAACTTTTTACCCTTTGTCTGAATTGTTTGAACCAGTTTTAAAACCTATAAATCAATGACAACTCGAAATAAATTATATAATTTTTCCAACTTGTTTTCCGTCCGAGACAGACAAATCAAGTGCTGCTAACTCCAATTCGAGAACACTAAATATCGAAATCCCTACTAATTGACACCGAGACATCGACGACACTAATGTAATAAAGCTTTTCGTCAGTTCAATGTTTCAGCCGGGGGGAAGGAGAATCGGGGGGAACAGAGAACGTGTCTGATATGGAGTTTTTAACAGCGTTACACAGCGTGAAAAATTACCTGACAAACAGACGCCATCCTTAACTCAATTCTTGCTTTTGTCAGTTAAAGAGAAAAGCAGTGTTACTTTTAAGATAGCCTCCCGACCATTTAAGACTTCAGACGAGTAATGGCCGTGTTACTAAATGACAACTCACACTAAACTGAGTAATAGGAAAAAAACAGATTAGTGGAGCATTTATAGAATTTACTTCAACTTGATTGGGACAAGTTTGGGTGACAAGAAGCGGAGTTTTGTGGTACATTATATAAAAGTATTACGCTGAGAAAACACTTCCATTAACAGGTTTGTCTCGCTCCATCTTTATAAAGCTCCCTCTCTGTCCTCTCCCTTAAAATATTGCTACAGAAGTTTTTTTTTTTTTTTTTAATGTTGCGACGTAGCGAGAAGGCACTCTTAGCAAAATAGGCCTTAATTATAAAGAACACGCGTACTGGAAGGGGGCGAAAAAAAGGAAGAGTAAGGCAAGAGTTTATCCTTTACCGTGTAATTAATTTAATATACGTAATCAATAAAAGGCAGCGGCGGAATAAACTCTTGAAGGGAAGCTTAAACCGAGTAATTTGCGCTGAAAATATTTTTCGAGAAAAGTTGTAACGGCGATAATCGCGTAATATTTACAAATTACAAAGACAGATTGAGAGCATTTATTGGACGAAAATCGTCCACGTCACCAAACAATATACTGGTTGCCAGGGAGACGTCGAAAGTTATGACGTAATATTGTCTGGTAGCACTTCTATCAGAAGTCTAGAATGACTATTCTGCTGTGTCAAGAGGTCAATGAGGCGTAGCTGCTACTTCTTACGCTCAATTAGAAGAGACAGTTCGACCCTTGGCTGCACAACTCGCTGGTTAATGTTTCTCTTTCTAATTGCCCGTTTGTTGTTTCCATTTTTGTTCCTCCATAACTTAAAATTTTACCGGCAAAGACAATAAACTGTTATAAAATTACACAAGAATTATTGCCAGATTTTTCTTCCTTTCCAAAACTTTACGATTTCTCTCTCTCTTCTTTACTCTCGTTTCGTCTGGGAAATAAGTATAAAAATGTTTATAAATTAATTAATATTTTCCAGTTTAAAACTGGAAGTGCATTTGTTCCATTTTAATAAATTATCCGCCGACGTAAATCAAAAATTAATTACAATTTAAATCGCTGGAGTATATATTAATCAAAATAGAGAACGGCATTAACTGTCGATATCGGTTAAAATAGGGCAAAAATTGATGTTTTTCTCGGTTATAATTGGAATTTCTTTCGTTTTTTTTACCGTGTTTTCGTACACAAAACATATTAATAATTGAAAGCATTTAAATTCCGGTTGTCTCGTTACTCTTAATTGCGTTACGTCATTACACGAGTGCGGTAGTAATGAAAGCAATTAAAACCACTTCACTGGCAAAATTGCCCGTTCAAGAACTATTTGCCTTTCTTTTTTTTTTTTAATCGCCTCAATAACAAAATAATCTATGCACGGCGACGTTCTACTAATTGTATAATTAACCAGGAGCGACGTTTTGCCATTATTTCCTTCCTTGGGAGACTTTTTGCGATTTTTAAGAAGTGTTTGCGAATAGTGGACGGTATCCCAAATGGATTAAGCATTATACTAAGTCATGCAAAAGGCGAAAACACAATTATAAGCCGTGTGTGCCGTTGGATAGACCAAGCATTGATTGCATTTAATGGTGTGGGGAGAAAGAGAACTATAGAGACCTTCTACTGAGCGCTCCATCAAGCAGACCGGTTCTTTATGTGCATTAATTACTATGCAGATTCGGGCAGCAGCTGATCCTTCTTCCATACGCCATTTTTCGCCAATGTTAGTTGACGAAAATCCCGAATAGAAAAAAAAAGAAAAAAAAAATATATTCCCCTCCCCTCCCCAAGGTTTCTTTTCCTTTCTAAGTGAATATTCAAGCCATTTTTTGACATAAATATAAATACTAATAGGTTATTGATGCGATTTTTTGTAGATTATCTCGCCTCTCTTCTATTTTTGATAGCTCCCTGAGGTCTATTCATTTTAATTTATTTTTAAACCATTTTTCTTCTGAATTTTGATGAAATATCTGAGGTGGACGTGATTAGAACTTTCTTTTTTACCCCCCTCTTCTCTTCCTCTTCTCTATCTTAAAAAGAAACTTTTGAGTCGCGCATTATACGCGAAATCTCTGGTTTAGAATGATTTTTAAAAACAAAGTTTAGACGAAATTTTAAAGATTTATTTATTAAATAATAATGCGTTTTTAAATATTCGAAAATTGACCCATTATTTCGAAAATCATTTGATGTTAAAGAGGGAGAGAAAGGACAATCGTTGATAAACAAAGATGCTTTTTTTTATTTTTAAAGATAAGTTAAGAAAAAAGGATGTTGCAATAGATCTACCTGGATGTGTGCCAATTTTTGTTCGGAGATTTCTACATCATTTGATCAATCTCAGCATCCATTACTCCGTTTGATGCAACCCAGTTAAATGTCAGATGTGACACCCACTTGCCTGGGATGGGTCACTTACAGATGGCTCTCCTTCATCCATCACGGAAAACTGGAAAAGAATGTCTTGTTTTCTTACAATGACAACAATGTTGTAGTCATCATGTAAACATTTGAAGCCATCAGCCCACTTCGTGACGTCACATTTCCAAATTCCGTTTCTATGAAAGCTCTTTTCAATGCTAAGTAATGACCAATATGCGATACCAAATGGCTTCAATGAAGAAAACGTGTTTCGTTCCGTTTTAAAGCCAAATGGAATTTTTCTATCGATGTTACAAAAGCATCATTACGCCCATTTCCTTGTTATATCCTTTTAGCAACAGAAACGGATCAATTGACGATTTGGGCGCGCGAAAAAAAAAAACAACTTCCCTAATACGAACGATGGCATCAATGCACCAGCAGTTAAAAATCATTCGAGTGACTCCTCATCCTCGCAGCACTCCCGCTCCTCTCACCATTATTTATTACAATAAAACCATGCAAATTAGCCATAATTAATTGTAAAAAAGTAAATCTTCCGATAAATTTAAACCCGCGACAACAAGAACGGAAGAAGACGAGACAACAAATCTTCTCTTCGACACTAGTTTTATGTTTGATGTAATTTACATAAAAGTCAGGAAAAAAAAGTCGATTCTATCTCGTCCACTTTAATAGTAAACAAAACTTAATATTTCGATAATGAAAAGGCGATCTTGTAAATCACTTCAACTTGTAAAATTTGCAGTTAGAGGGAGAGTAATTTTTCCCCAACACTTCTAAAGAGTGTCAAATGTATCAGTGGCAGAAATCTGTCGGCGTACAAAGTTGTGGATCCACATATTCGATCCGGATCACATCCATCATTCTAATGTCAGTGTGAACCCTTCTAACACAGCTGTGTTCTGCTGTGATCGACTATCCTTCTATCTAAACTCTTCGTCTAACACTTTCTCAATTTCGAATTCTTTGACTAAACTTCGTTTACCTCGATCTTCAAGAGTAGCGTTACGTATTTAAAACGTCACAAGGGAATCGTGACGTATTTTATCGATTATTATTACGTAAAATTTCTTTTCCGTTTCGCTTAATATATATTTATTATATAATCTTAAAAAGCGGGGAAAATTTATAGGGAGTAGGCGCGAAAGAAGAAGGGGGGAAAAAATCTTATTTGTAAACCTATTACGGAAATTCTTCCATCTTTTAAACTTCCTAATGCCTACATAAAAACGGTAGTATTTCTGTATACGGTTATTTGTGTGCGAATCAAGGACGCATGCGTACGAGTGAAAGAGAGAAAACAGCACCGGGATTGGAGAGTAGCATTAGCTATTTCCAGGGAATGGAGATTTGACTCATTTCCATGATGGATACACCAGCCAATATGTGTGCTGCGTGTGCTGGCTGAAGTTTGCATACAGCGGACTGTGATACAGCTGTTGCAGGCACACGGTATTAGCGACAAAACGAGTTTTCTCCCGCCTGCCACACCCAAGTGGCACACGGACGGGATAACGAACTTCAAAGCCCTTCTAACTTGCATTTTTCCTTATTCTTGTTTACATAATCTCTCGGGTGAACTTAAAGTGTTAATGTGATAATTTCCTTCCCACGCTTTCCCGCTCGATACACGAGTTTCGTCGTTTTTTCTTTCTTTCTTTCTTTCTTACCCCCCTTTTCTTTTAAAGGTTATAACCAATTATACTCCTATCGAGACTTTCAGAGTGTTATCAACTCTCCCTCCTTCCCCTGGAATGCGGTCTTTGTTGCGCGTCACGCGAGTGGTGAAGGTGAGCTCATAAAGTCGCGTATTATCTACGTTTGAAAGCGTATAAATATACAATTTTCAAATTTTTATACCATTAAAATATATGATTTAAACTAGAAAATACGCAGATAATTTAAGTTTATTGAGAAATTATTATTAAATAAATTAACATAGTGTGTAATTCGTGTATAACGCGCAGAGCATCGACGAGAAGGAAAAGAAGGAAAAAAACTAAAAATAAATGAAAAGAGTCGCTAAATTATTAACGGAATTTAAACTTGGCAAAAAGAGCGAATCTCCACTTCTCTCCTATTATTAAAAGAAGTTGAGAGAGAAGGAAATTTGAACTTAATAAGACGAAATTCACGTCGGAAAAACAAACATTGCTTCTTAATGCGATTTTTAGACAGAGATGCAGCATTCTTCCACGACAAACTTCAATCCTTGCAACTCAAAGTAAATAAAAACGCCATCTATAGCGAGGAGTACAACTTGATTTCGGGGAGGAGAGTTTGATACAGGAAGTGACGTAATTTTTTTTTAGACGACGACAACATTTACATACCTAACTGCCATTTGATTGCAACATCCCAGTGCATCGATGCTCATCTGACGTTCGCTTCTTGTACATCTTTATAGTTCGACTTTTTGCCGCCAGGATAAAAAAAGGCGCTGGCGGTGTAATTAGTGTCACGTGACTACTTTTCCTAAGAAAGAGAGAGAGAGAGAGAGAGATGGGGGAGAAAACTCCAGACGTTTCGACTCCCGATAAAGTATTTTTCTCGGAGTAAATTGATCGATAACGCCTTTTCTTATTTGCAATTTTAAACATAAAGGCGGAGAATTATTATAGTTTATTAACAAATATTTCAAAAAGTAAAATCGGATCGAGCCACGCATTAACTTGGTGCATTCGTAGGATACAGGAGCGTGCTCTCCCTAATACATCTTCAGCTTGTAAGTTGTATCTAATTTAGTAAAGTTTAAGAAAAATGAAAAGAGGGAGGGAGGGAAAAAAAGAGAGGGAAATTTCTTGGAAGAACGATCATTAAAGACAAGGTCTCGTCGCTGTACAAAACGGACAAGAGGGGCTTAATTATGGATTCGCTATTGTTTGCCCAGATGTCTCGTGGCAGGAACTCGCTAATCCCGAGGGTTATACAAGCAGCCGCCTAGAAAATTGAGGATTTTCCTGACAACGGCACAAGTGCGCTTCCGACCGGTCCTTGCAGGCAATTAATTTTACGGATTATAGGGATACAACAGCCATAATGGGCTACCCAACTCACAATCAACTGAACTGATACCTTAACAAAATGGCCGACTAGCAGCCACTTCCCTTTGGGTATATTAGCTCCGTGGGTGTCCTATTTCGGCGATCGGGGGGCTTTAAAAGTCGCCCTGTGCCACAATCTCTGGGGAGCCGTGTCTTTTATATCGCGTTGTCAGTGAAGAGCTAAGATATAGATTAGGAGGATTTACAAGCGATGATGTAATACTAGATCATGTTGAAGACTGTCATTTCCCTCATCATTTTTCCTCTTGCTACTTTTATAGAAATTATGAAGTAAAGCCCTATATCGAAGCCATTCGATTTTAAAATAATAGTGTTTAGGCTGTTGCATATACAGTGCGTTTCAATTGAATATTTCATTAGAATTTATTAAAATACATAAAAATTTAACAGTTTAACCCTTAAATAAACATAATTTTTGATATTTAAAAGTCAGAAAAAAGTGTAAAATTTAGTATATTTTCATGAGGAAATCATAAATTAATTAAAATAAAACTGGATTTGACTTTAACATTTCGAAATATATATAATTTTTCTTTATTTTAAACACGAAAAAGAGAAATTTCAATCAGCTTTCCATAATATATAACGCATCCTGTAAGCAAAGTTTTCGAATTAAGATTCGTTAATATTCGGGTCCCGTTTATAAAAATTGGTGAAAAATCGACATTTTCTATCAAGATTTAATATTTTTCTACCAATTACTTTAAAAGATTTTTATTATTGTAGCGAGGCGGATTGAGGCCATCTGGACGGAGAGAGTGAAGAGATAAATGAAGATCATAAAATACCTCTGTGGGTTATCGTTGTCGATGTAAAACACGTCAAATAAAAGATGCCCGTTTATGCAAATCGACTGTGGTTAATTTGTCCATAAAACAAAAGTTGATTTGACGCTTTTGTCTTCTTACTCATATTAAGAATTCTTAACGACGAACCGCTTACCAATCGATTTGGAGGGAGATATTGGACGATAGTTAATAAATTTTACTTCTTTTATACCCCCCTTTCATCGTTAAAACTAAAGCTGGGGGAAATATTAAAGAAAATAAGGTATAAGAACACGAGTAAAAACTGTTTTATAAACATAGGAATGGCAGTTTTGTTTATCCCTCCCCCCCAGCCTAGTATATTGGTCTCAGCAGTTGGCTGCTCAATATAACAGTATGTTACGTATTAACCAGCGGTATACCAAACTTCTCATTGATTGCCACACTTTGACGTCATCTAATGATTATTCAATCGTTGGGGCTAATCAACAGTTGGAGAGAACAGTTGATAATTACGAGGCTTGACAGTTGCTGTTGTCTGAGTCAATGTTTACCATCTAATGCTAAAGCTTGCATTCTCATTATGTAACCTCACACGGCGCGTTATATCGTAACTGTTACGACATCCGATTGCTTTATGATTGTCTTAGGTGTTCCGTCTTTGAATATTATCGGATTGGTTTGCGGTCGAAACGATTATGCCACCGACAGGTTAGATTAATGGGCGTTTTGATGGAAACACTTACAATTAAATACTAAACGGGGTCATATTCGATAAATAATCTATAAAACCGACGACTTTACTACCCGATAAATGATGAAATTCAACTTACAATCGGATCCTATCTTAGTTGCATTAAAAGATCCCGTGTTTTAAAGTCTTTACCCTTAAAACATCCTATCATTTAATGCACAGTTAAATCTTTTGTGGCTTGAAAACCATAGACACCAAAGAGATAACAAAGATTTAATTGTCTTTAGTGCAGTAGATTATTCTATGTTTTAAGGTCTTCTCTACCTTAAAATATCTTACCATTTAATACACTTAGGCCATTTAATGTCTAATCATAACTAAAAAGCCAATTTTTATTCTGATTTATAATTAAATACACCTCACTTTATCGACTTTTAAATTGTTAATCCTTATTATATTTAACAAAGTCTATGGGAGTGACTATAAACGTAGTATTCAATAGTTAGTAATTTCTCAGAACCTTTAATTTTTTAAACATTAAAATGGCATCTTAACATTAAATTGTAGGCGGTTTTAATTATTAATTGTCACAAAAGTTAAGTGTAGACTACGTAAAAGCGAATGAAATCGCTGGATGTAAACTTAAACACCATTGGAGAGACGTATGAAAAAAAGTGTAGTGTATAAAAAGTACGGGAATGATTTTCAATATAACGTCATCCTGAGTAGTTCTTGCATTTGCTGATGGTCATAAATGTACGCCCGTCAATCAGTGATTTTTCTGTTCTGACCTTTATTTCAATATGTGGGTGGTTTAATTAATACACTGTCCAACTTTGTCGCGTGTAATAAACACAGCATGAAGGATAAGCGACAATTAATTAGTGACAGAATGTAGGGCGTAGAAGCACCTGTCACCCTAATCTGTCTATCATTAGCGAGGCAGAAATATGCTGGATAGAGATCTGCTGTACAGTACTTCTTTTCTCTTCCTCATTGTGAATGATAATTCGCTTCATAACATCAACCATGAATCATCTCCAGCAATAATCATTTTTACATCTATTTTTCGGTCCAAGTAACATTTTTAATATTGTTCTAAGGGATTTAAAAGAGTAAAAAGCTAGTTAATTTATTAAGGATCTCTCTCTCTCTCTCTCGTCTTTTGATTTGTCCATTTCAGGCTTGCATCGACCATTGTAAATGGTCAACGACAAGAGAAATGCTTGTCTCGGTGGTGAAATACAGTAAATTTAAAGGTTTTAGTCTGCAGAAGTTAGATAATAAATTTGAGAAACAAATTGAAAAACGGAAGATTTGTAGGTGCACGTCAGAAGAGTGATATGTGGCTCGATAGATAGCTAAGTCTGTTCGAAGGAAGTGAATTATTTGTGGAAATTCTTTCGGACTGTCATTTCTTTTTTCGGTTTTGTAATTCATTTAATTAAGTGAAGTCGAAATTTTGAAACCATTCGCTTACAAATGTTTCAATTGTTAATCTTTCTCGAACCTAAAAGAACGTCGTCGGAATCAATTTTCGGTGGTTTGCTAGATAGGATTTATGAAGCAATAAAAATAGATCTAGAGGCGGCTGAGCTCCTAAAAATCTAAAAAGAAGTCTGAATCTTTGAGAATACACTCAATTGTCTGAATCAGATGGCAAAGAACTTATCGAGCGATCTCTTAGTGACCTTAACTTTCTAGCAACGTGGGGGGGCCGGAGAAAAGATGGAAGCCAAAATCACCATCGAGGCACACCATCTGTCTCAGGAGGGCTACTGTCGTTCAGATAGACAACACAATCGCAACACTGTCCTTGTTCTGTAAGTCATTTTTTCTCCGGCCTTGTAGCTGTCCACACCACATTTAGACAGGCAGCAGATGTCCACAGCTTACATCGCTGCTTTGCAAGATATTGTTTTGGCGAACGACTAAAAGGAGGAGACAACAAAGTTCACTCATATCACCAAACGCTAACACGAACCGAGAAATCGCTGTATAAAAGTCAACCAAACTAACTCTAGCTTCTGACGAATTAGGATCGGTAACAGATGGTGCTATTCGCCCTCAGCCATTTTGACGTGTACTCTACCCAAACTATTGTTTCGTCATTTTCTATGCGGTTTGTGGTTGACCCCTAAAGTCTCTTTTCTGACCGGATACCGTCGTCTTTTCCCCCTTCTTCCACATAAATTAACTACACTTTCGCTCTACTACAGTCTGCTACCGCCGATTTAATCGCATCCAACAAAAATCCTCAATTATTTAATCGAAAACGTTAAAAGTAATCCAAGAATTTCCCTCAGACAATGGCCGAAAATTCATAGTGTGACGCGTTAAATGAATCATCCCATCGAGACCCACCTTTCTATTTTATTATATTAGTTTTGCATTTTAATCCCCTAAAATTAATTCTGAATAAAATCGATAATTCGATACTTTGTCGATTTAACTTGTAGAAAAAAAAATTAATTTGTGATCCCCGAAGGAAGCCATCGATTCTCAACTCTTAATAAACTTTACAACTGTAAAAACTAAATAATAGACCGTCCTCAACCCAAAATTCGATAAATAAGTGGAAAATTAATTAATAATTTATAAATATTTTATAAAATAAACTTACTTTATCAAAGTTTAAAGTGTTTATACTCTAATAAATAAGTTATAAGTTAATTACCAATTAATTAAATTACGATTAAATTCTCTTAAAACACATGAGTCTAAACAATAAAATAATTTTAAAAACTGTTAATTTGATGTAAAATTTACATAATTAGCTGTAAAATATCAAAAATTCGAATATATAATTGTGTACGACAGCTGAAAGATGAAGCGTGCAGCGTAACACTGAAGTGAATTACGAGCATCTTCAATAATGTAAGAGGTGTGTAAAAATTGCCATAAATTTAGATGAAATTACCAGTTATTTTTTATATAATTACTTTTCCATATTCACTTGTAAACGTTTATTAATTTTTTAAATGAAATTATCGGTAAAATTCATTCTCGTTTTACAATATACCAGTAAGAATGATCGGATTTTCCACATTATCAGTTTCCTCCGAAGATAATAAGTCATAAATAAGTTCAGTTAGATAGCGTAACTGCCGAATTTATGGCACGACTGTTAACATACAGTAGACTATAGCTAATAAACCTAAATTTCAAAAGGATCTTTTATTCATCTTTACCTCTCCCTCTTTCTAATTTTCGTCTCCCTCTTATAATTCCTCTAATCATTTAAAGAGAAGAAACTAATTATTTAGACTGTAAAGGTTCTTTTATGTTTAATTTTTGGAAGAAAAAGTAGATAAAAGTGGGCGCTTGAGGGTGGTGAAGACGCGAGGGGGAACAGGAAAACAAAGGGATATAGGGGCAAAAATTCATTTTGAAATATATATGCTCTCCACCTCAAATTAGTAGTGGCTTGCCCCTGTACATCATACTTTTCCGTTAGCAATGGTCATCTATCTAGCTCCTTTTAGGGGGAAAGATTTGAATTGAAATAACGTGACTTCCGGTTTATATCGGACGTTCTTGTATTGTTAATCCGGGCCTTCTGTTCCTAAGCTTTCTATATCTGTATCTGGTTTTGAATTTCATTTATCTAACATTATTCTAGAAATTAAGGAAAGACAAATGGGACAGTGAGAAAATTTTTAGGTCTACAAGTTTTTTTAAATTGCAGCGCCAAATAAGCGCTAAAACGGGGCGTGAAAAGTTTATAAAACCCCGATATAACGTCATAGAATATTTTAAAAAGTTTGTAACCTACACAGACAATATTTGTTGAAAGACGTCCTAAATCAAGGAGCACTTTGAAAAATTCAGCTTAACACTTCTGTAAACTTTAATTTTATTTGCCAAGAAGAAAAATTTCGCGATAGAAACTATGATTAATTCGAGTAAATCATTAAAGAGTCGCAATAAAATTCACCTTTCGGCATAAAAGGCAATAAATATTTCCAGGAGACGACACTAAGTTTATCGGGGGGAAGAGGAACGGAGCGACATACAAGAGGCCAGTTTAACAAATTTTCTTATTATCTAACTACAAACGAAGAAAATAAGAAAAAGAAAGAACTTTATTATTTCCAAAAAGTTCGATAAGTTGAAGGAAAGGATTACATGGGGTGGCACAGCTGTCAATGTGTAACAGCCGTTTGCTTTCCTCGTGCGCACTTGGCCCCGAACCGTGTCCTATCAGCGTTATGAATGTGTGTTGCAGCTTCTAGGTTATAAGTGGATTACAATTGGCAGCAGAAGGATAGAGACCGCCGGATAGTGGAGATTGCTCCATCCATTACCTGCGGACCAATGGAGGATTATTACCAAATGGCACAGTTAATTGTAAACGATGCCACTTTTTGTGTCATATACCGTATCAGACGGTCGGTAAATATATAGATGTGGGGTAGACGAGTGACGAAACAACGAATAATATGGGGATTTTATCGTCGGTTTAGATTGTGCCACATGTTTACCGGACGATTTCTTATTCTTTTTGTTTTCTCGCTTGTTTTTTTAATGGAAGATCGTAAACGTCTGTGTTAAAAGGTGAAGTGGGAAGCGCGTATTGACAGTGGGAGTCGGAATAAAGAGACACGATTGAGGTGGAAAATAAGTGAGGTCGAAAAAAGATTCCATTTGTCTAAGAGGAAATGTTTGCTTCGTGGAATTCCGTTGTAGAACGCATAATCTAGCCATTCCTATGAAGGAGAAAAAAGACGGAACAAGAAAGTAGAATGGAGCAATGCCGACGGCGATAAGTCCTTAGCAATCACAAGCTGCGCTCTACTGGGCTGGCTATTTGTTTATTGAAAGAGCTGCCTTGTATGTTCAGTAGAGCTGAAAAAGCGGCCGTTTTTTCATCCGCCCGCATAATTTAGGGGGACGGTGCCATCGTAGCTACAGAGTCAACAGAGCCGTTTTATAGCGAGACCGTCCGAAGCAATAACGGTGTTCGCATGCAAACAAATGGCTAATCGACTCCAATCTTTAATGGTCCGCACAATCACTGTGAGAGAGAGAAAGACAGAGAGAGCGATAAAATTTTCCTCACTTACTTCGTGTCGGTTGCCAGCAACCTCTGGGCACCGTGCAGAGCGCGCGCGTGTGTGTGTCCCCCCTCTTAGAGCGCAAACACGCTGGAGAAACGGGGCAAAAGGCTCATCTGCATGGATGCTGATGATAAATCTCCGAGTAGCGAGACGGCCGACTCCAAAGCCTAACAGCCGGCCGTCCTGTGATTCGCTGCAGCGTCTTTATTGATAGCCGGATGAAACAAGTGTTGTCTGAGAGGCGCGCGAAATTGAACGGAATTAATCACACGGGCCGGGACTTTCGCAGCTTCTGCCGGCTGACGGTGTTGAACTTGATTGCACCAATTCCCACCAGTTTCCGATTTTTGCCCAACATCTTCCTGTCTCCACCCCTCCTCTTTTTCTCTTCGCCCCTCCCCCCTTCTCTCTCTCTTGCCACCTTTCCTCTTCCTCTAATAATGTACCTCCTCTCCGAAATCTTGGAGTTTGCTCTCTTGATTAAAATCCTGGAACGTTGCGCTTTGGAACTCATAAGTCCTTCCACCTAATATGAAGAAGTGCCGCATCTGCCGGCTCTTAGGTTAATATAGTTTCTTTAAATTGAACCTTTTTCCTCTTATTTACATCCAGATTTCGCCCATCTCTTATTGTCGTTCCGATTAAACTCCGCTGCTAACACTTTTACCGGTATTTAATTCTCCATATCCCCCCGTGTCTGGTGACGTTGGTTCGTAATGGACGATGCCAAATCTCTCGATTTTCCCAAAATATTATAACTAATTCTTATCTAAGCCCTTCTCTTGCCATCTTAAGTAATTAAAGCCGTCGCTTTGACTTATACAACCGACAAAAAGTCGCTTAAATGAATGCCTAAATATTATTCGTACGTAGAAAATTAAAAGTTATGAAGAAAACTTTGTAAACTTCGTTGAAAAAAAAAATAAAACTCTGTAAATTTCGTTAAAAACGACTGCGAAATTGTTCTATAATGTCAGCTAAAAATAGCATTAGACTTAAGAATATTTCCGTAAATATATCCATTATCCAAATTATTATTATAAAATGTTGAAATTAATATATTTAATGCCAAGAAAACATGCAAATTTGCCTTATTGAACGATAAGAGAAAGTTACTTTATTAACAAATTAATAACAATGATTCGATAATCAATTTTAAGTAACGAAAACCCCTTTAAAAATTCCACCTTTTCTTAATAATTTTCACGGATAATCGATGGTACAAATTGCTAATAACAAACATAATCAATGTAGTTTATTACTTCACCAATAATTTTGTTAATCAATAAATTGTAAAATTATTACAAACCGAATTTCTAACGAATTTTTTTTTTCTTTTTGTTATCTTATAGGAGAATTTTATAAATTAAAATTTTTAAAAATGAATATTAATCAGTGGAATTAATCCATGGATAAATTTTTTGCCCCGTTCTTCCTTCTGTTTTATTGTATTTTGAAATTTTAAAAGAGAATATAAAGCGTGCATGATTTTTAATTGTTTTTGGAGATTGTGAGAATATCCATTCAATTAAGGAATGATATAAGGAGCTGCACAATGAAGGAAAGAAGGAAAAAGAAAAAAAAAATTAAAGTAATCACGTGTAATGAATGAATAAAAGGCACACTCGGATGCAATTAATGTAATTAATGAGAAAGTAAGAAACACAATTTAATCAATTTAAGACAAAATATATGGAAATTATGACAAATTTATTAATGGATTTTCTCCACCAGTTTCTAATCTAAACAATGTAAAAGGATTTTAATTATATATTAACATAGATTAAAGTAAATTGTAAAAAAAATTATATAATTTAATTCCATCCGGCTATAAATTAAAATTTTAATAGTTAATTAGGTTTAGAGTAATTAAACACTTCTCTTTGTGGTTTAATTAAGGAAATGAATAATGAATTTTTCAATTTTTACTTTCTCTACTTTAAATTATACATTTACAGCTTATAAAATCGGATTTAAAGATGCGATTTGGATGCGAGTTTCGCCGACTTAAACGCTTTTAAATCGAGTTAAAAAATTTTTTCATTCGATTTAAATCACTCTACAAACGTAATAAACGGGTTTATTTACTATACAAACGTGTTTAAAATAGATAAATTCGCATATTTAATTAATTATTAAAGTCGTTTTAACGTTTATAACTCATCTTAAGCTATCCTCCGAGTTTAATACGTTCTTCGGCTTTTATACAAGATTTTAATCCCAGATAAGCATATTAATATATCTAATATACAGAATTCTACTCTATATATGGTTTATTAATTATTTATCAACTGAAATATTCATGATATCCATCTTACACACATAAACTGGCTTAAATTTGCGGCCATGGAGTCGAACGTTCAAGCCCATATACACAATAGAGTCGGGTCGAAATTGTAGGATATCAATTACGCCAATTAATTACATTTAATTTGAGATGCAATAATTAATTTACTATTCGAAAATAACGCCGGATCGGTTTATAGAGGTTTTCCTTAAATCGAGGTAGGCCTACTTCGTCCATGCGTAACGGTTTCGAGTGTCTATGTTAATGCAATCGGGAGGTATTATGTTAGGAGGATATACATCCGCGTTTTATTCGCTAAATTAGGGGATGCCTGGGCGGATTCATTCTCTATCGTGCCACGTCACATCCTGAGAGTGGTCCTGGTCTTCTCACCAGACAAACCAACCATAACATAAACCGTGTCAGCGTATCTAATGTGTCAATGGAGCGAATAACGCGAAACGCATTACATTAATTGATTCGTCGAGTAAAGAACGATTTCACTTAAAATGCTCTACTCATCCTTTAATAATATATTTTTATTACTATAAAAAATATATATATTTTTTATAAGTTAAAAAAAATCGAGCCATAGATTCAGTGTGAGAAACTTACGTTTACAAGTGGATTTCTTCGAGGAATTCAAGAAAATTAATTCACCACCGTGAAGAGGTTGTGTTTAATAGATTTTATTTGAATTTGTCATATCGTTTGCTTTGTATAATATATAAATATATATATATTAAAGTTTGCTGTGTTTATATTACTTTCGAATAAACATAAAAGGAAACAGTTATAAAATGAGAATTAACTGATAATAATCGAGAGATTACAACAGAAAAAGTTGGGATAAGGTGGAGATAAAGTTTTAAGATTTTGTAATTTAGCAGTGAACTTATAGTGAAGAAAATTTCCTTGTCAATACTGACCACTACAGTCACTAAAGTCCTAAACATATCCAAGCCAATAGTTACGATGAGGCTAAGACCTTTAACGATTCCCAATAGATGTGTCGTGGTCACACGATCCGTCCTCTATTATTCTCTCGACATGCCTGCACGTGACTGCGAGGGGACATTGGTTGTTCGCGACCCCATGTCCCATCTGTCATGCTGACGTTGTGTCCCTTTGTTCTAATGGGTTTACTTCCCAAACAAAACAATTACAGCTGGTCTAAGGCACAACTCTATCGGCTAGTCGGAGAAAAGTTGCCAGTCAATAACCATTAGTTAATCACCGTGTCTAAACACAAGTAGAGAAAGGAAGAAAAAGAAAAAATAAGGCCCCATACCAATCACTAACGTTAAGAATTATTCATGAAAATATCCTAATGTAAATCCGTCACAGGTCATTTGAAAATTCGCCCCCATTTTTATTGTTTGCACTTAAACCACGGGAGAAATAAGACGGGCGTTTTAAAATTATGTATAAGACATAAAGAATTTTATTTCGTTTTATTATGGATCGGCTTCTTTAATTCAACACCTACGCCGAGACTGCGGCATTCGAAAAAACTTGGCCAAAGGTATTTCCATTGGCGTGACGTCACAAAGTTAGGAGAAACAATTTCCTTTGGAGTACAAAACGATTGCCATGCATGTCTGATTTGGACGAAGCGTAGATAAACAGGGTCTCTATATACATAGCACCGTCATTGGCTACGGGCAAGCGGTACAATCAGACCAGTCGTCTCAAATCGTCTTTCCATTCAAATCGGAACAGTTTGCTTCAGATCCCATCCAATTTGAATCCTGGATACGGAAGATGCGGGGAAGAGTTGCGCTCCTCCCCCTCCTCCCAGGCTCGAACCATTAGACTAGGTTTTACTATCGGCCCCCCCGTTCTCCCCCGAGGGAAAGAAGACGGGCGAAAGAACGCTCGTTTCGACAAAATCGGAGTGGGTGAATTGATCGCGCGCGCAGAACATCTGTTTCTCCAGCAAGGCCCCGGTTGCTTGCACACACACGCACACACACACACACACCGCTCGACGGGCCAACGGAAAAACATTATGCAGAATTAAAACGCCATTGAGAAGCAATTTGCATCGGTCCAAGCTCGATTGGCATGGACGTTAGTGCTGAAGGCCATTTGTTTCCGACCGGTAGATCCACCCTTGGTTGTTTTTCGCCATCCATAAGGGATTGTCATATCTAGACTGAAGTACATCTGACGGTAGGCGTCATTAGTGGGCAAGTTTCTTCTCCGTCAGTCGACACCTTGCAGAGATGGTGCTTTGATCCGTTGCAAGGCATCTCTGGCTTTTTCACACGAGCTGCATAAGGCTACACTATGTGGACTGCTACATGATGGATGACTGATTTCTTAGTGTCAAAATTCCCTGATGCTGGGCGCTGTGATGCGCATGCTTTATACCGTATTTATCGCTAGATGGAACGCTCAATCTCTCTCGCTGAGATTTGTTGTTTTTCACATTTAAAAAATATATTGGCAGGCAATTACTTTCTTATTTTTGATGGCATCGGTCCTCCTCTTCCTCCTTCTTCTCCCTACATCCCGGTACTAGATTGATATTTTATAATTCATACTTTGCCGATCCCGAACTTATCTACTTTCTTAACACATCATTTAACAATAATCACTGCTTATTTACATTATTAATTAATTAAAATAATATAATTTTTTAAAAATATTCTTTAATTTAAATACGTAAACACCGTTTACCTCCAAAAATACTGGAAGTAAATAAAATAATTTCAGTCCACATACATTATATTTTCCTAATTAAAATGATCGTAAGATATTTTTTAAGTGCCCAAATCCATCTTCAAGCATATTTAGTTTAATATTACACTATCATAGGCCTACATCATTGATTTCTATCTCTAATAAGCATCCTCTACTCCTCTAAAGCTTCCGAAAATAGACCACTAAGATAAGAGTTATCCTGGTGTTACACGAATCAATTAACTTTCTATAAGATCTAGTTGATCAATTATTGAAAAAAAATTCGTCTATTAAATTTCTATAAGATATTTATACATTTTAATCTCTTCTAAAACAGAGATGAATTTGGTGTATAACGACCAAAGAATGCAAATTAATTAGGCTAACACCTTACACTTTTAAGTTGTAAGTGTTAAATGTTTGCTTAATTTTCAATAAAAGAGTGTAAAGTAATGAAATAATATGATTTAATTCCTTTATGCTTCTGTTATAATCACCCAAATTCACTCGACTCGCGTCAAATGAAGAGAATTTATAAGAACGGAATGACTAAGAACGATACAGAAAATATTCATAAATGTAAATGTCACTAATGACCTGGTAAAATTGATGGTACCGAATTAATGTTCCCTTGATAATAATGAAAACTGTTAGAAAATTGAGCATCATACACAGTAACTGATAATCTAAAACACTTTCTGTAAATTATATTTACAGAATTTACTGTCATTCTGTTTACAGAATTTTACAGAAGTGAAGTTTAAAATTCCCTCACAGTTAATTTTTTTTTTTATACTTTTAAATCGGATAATTGATTTATAATTAAACTGAAATTAAAATTATTTCTTAACTGTAAATTATTCGATTGCTTGACTTTATAATTATAATTTATATTATTATTTTTAGGTTAGAGTTAATAAGGTAAATTAACCTACTCGTTTAACTGCGTACTTATTTGAGACAATAGATGATGAAAAAGTGAAAGTACTCAATAAAAAATCGATATTTGAATCCATTACTTTCGCTGTAAAATTTGTCTTCATAATAGTAATTATTTCCCTCGTTTATCGGCGGTATAAATTTATAAATACATCTCCCGAAATGTTTTATTTTTGAGTGACTTAAAGTATTAAAATTATCGAATAAATATATGTATAAAAGCTTAAAAATATATTCTCTTCTCTGTAAAGATGATATGTAACGAGCACTCTCCTGTTGACAATTTTAACAGCGAAATACGATAAAGTTTACACGTAAAAATTAAAATAATATTTTAATTTTATAATTGCCTTTTATATCCGCTATCCGGAAACATTTTACCACTCATTAATTGTAAAAAACAAAGAAGAATATAAAGGCCAAACGGCGCCATAAAATTAATTGTAATTATTCTCTATATACCCTTTAAAACACAAGAAAATTTAAGAAAAAAAAAAGATATGTTATTATTAAAACAGATTGTTGTATGCTACAGAAATTTACTTCATTTGGAAAGGAGAAAAAAGATAATTTCGTCATAAGATAGTCTTTAAAATATGATACTGAAGGCTCTTCCAAGAATACTTACAGTATGCTAATACGATTCTACACAAAAACTACAACATATTAAATGAGTTTCTTCATGCCATCGTTGTACCTCCTTCCACTCACGCTATTAAATCTAAGTATAGATATTTCTAAGATTGACCACCTCTTTTTTTTTCTTGACGCATTGGAACACAAACAGTAATGTTACTAAATGTCGTTCCGGGTCCAGCTGTAATTGTTTAATTAAGAATGTGCGTCATTTATTCCCTGCACCAATCAATAGAAATGGTTCGACTTCGCCTTAATGATAGAAGCAAAACTATCTTGAATACCTAGTAACTTAAGAAAGCCTTTGCCTAATTGTCTACGGTGTAATGACGTAAAAGAAATGTTCTTTTCTGGGTTTCCAAACTTTAATTCTAATTTGGCTCCCCCCTTTAATTTTTTTTTCCTTCGTCCTTCCTTTCTATTGAATTAAGAAACTGGAAGTTTACAAAATGAAGGAAGCTCGCCTATTCGGATAAATCAAATTTTTTTTCTTTTGTTGTTTTTCCTAAGCGATTTATGGGATTTATGTCCAGACTATCTGGTATTAAAATCGAAAATACATTAAAATACACTCAAAAAGTCAAAATTTCCCCTTATGCTTCGGTGTCTAAGGGTAATTTTTTAATTGTTCTTTCTTATTCGAGAGGAACGAGATAAAAAAAGTTTGGGCAATTCTTAATTGTTCTTTCTTATTCGAGAAGAATGAGGAAAGAATTTTTGGGTAATTTTTAATTGTTCTTTCCTTTTCGAGAGGAATGAGGAAAAAATTATTGAGAAAATTTTTATTATTGTTAGAAACTAAAGTTTTCGAGAGTTGTGAAGAAAAGTCTTGGTGGAGGAGAGGTTATTATTTAGCAACAAAAGACTAAATGAAACCAATATAAAAAAAACTGCCATTACTAATGACCGTATTATGAAAAGAAGGAAGTGAATATAAAAAAAACAAAAAGTGGAAATTAACGTTTCCACAATGCTGAGTGGCAGAAATTAACATGATCGATTGTAACACATTAAGCTACTTGGTTCCATTCTCTTTAATATGCCTTAACTGCTTTTTCATTGTCACAGTAAACTGTATGATAAGCAAGGCGATTGGTATTCTTCAATTAGAAAAAAAAGAAATTTCCCCAGAAAAATTTTTCCCTGAAGATGAAAAAGACCCTTTTGATATTCCATTAGCACTAATTGACTGATTTTTGAAAAATAAGCAAAAATATTACCTTCTCGAGTATTTTATAAGCTTTTTGAGTGCCATTAATGAATGCGTAATTTTAATTAGTTTAGGTGTTCTTACATTTAATTAGTTAAATTGTAATTTAAACAAAAATATTCCCTGTAATTTCATCTTAATTACCTCATTTTCGGTTTCGCTCCGATGCATTTCTTTAAGTCTCGACAACACTTTTACCGAGTCGTATCGAGTAATAAAAGCGAGACAAAAGGGGGAAAAAACACAAGGAATTTAGAATTACAGCGTGTAACAACATAGTTTTGAAGGAGCGTGAAGTTAAAGTAGAAGCTTAGCATCATTTATGGACCTCAAAACTTAGCAGTAAATAGGCTGAAAGGGAGATATAACTTAAGCCTTGAGGGGGGAGGCTATAAGATAAAGAGCCTTATAATGCCGGCTCGAGAAGTATTGTTACGACGACGAAAATAGCACGCGCTTATTGTTACGTCAGTTTACGCGTAACAGATTCTTAAACGAGTAATATCCAATCAAATTTCCTCGTGTTCATTTGCTTTATCGTAGAGAAATTCGCTATAAATATTGCTTTGTATTCATCCCGTCTGTGTTCTGAGTTGTGTCGAAGAAGTTGCAGTCCTACGTGTTGTTATTTTTATCTGAGTCAGACACTCTTTACATATTTTATGACATGTAATAAAATGTTTAACAATGAAGAACTGCCTTCATTTCGGTACTTCGCATAAACGTTATCCTGAAGGCAATACCATTTATCCTAGATATAAGTAATTCATTTTGATAAAATAAAGAAAAAATAATGACTACGCTAGTCGAAGAAAAAGCGCTTTTTCCTCTTTAAATAATTAGATTACAAAGAGAAAAGGGTCGCTTCAATTCTCGCTAAATACATAGATTTTTCGCGACTAAACATTTATGATCCCGTCCTTCTACACTTTTTAAATTTTTATAATTTAATTTAAATGAATCAGAAAGACCGGGGGGATCGTCTAATCTTGTATTACACTTACGACTTCTATATGATAATATTTTTATTTCCCTTATTGTTCGTGTAGTGTTTATATTAGACTCTCTTTTATGAGTGTTTAGATGATATTATTATGTATTTTTTTTACATAAATTCCATCAATAAATGCATTTAGAAATAAATTTTATTACAAAATCCATTCGTCAAATTGTTTAGATTTATTTAAATCTAAATAATTACTATATTTAGATTCTATAGAGTATAAGTTTGTAAGTAATGCGAGTGAATTTTACATTAAAATTCGCTAATTTTTTTTTAGAATTTTAGGGACTTAAAATAGGGATTTAGGGGAATTTAAAATTAAATATAATTTTACTATATTTTCTAAACATTTATTTCTTTAATTTTTAATTATATAAATCAACTAGGAGAAATTTCTGAGTTCAATTTTAACACAGACTTTAGTATCAAACAAATTTTAGCTTCCATTTTTATTAGAATATACGAAACTACTCACAATAGTTTATAATGTAACGTTAATGGTACTGATCTAACATGTGTGACGTGAAAATTTTACAATTCACTTATTTTAAGATGCTTCAACAGCAACTAAAATTGGATCAATTATACTAATTTTTAGGGAAAAAATTGCTATTATTTTATTTATTTTTTTATCAAAATGTTCTAGATTTAAAAATATATACTCTGAGAATGGAGTGAAACTTTTTATTTTCTATAAAAATCAAATAAATAACTTAACAAGCGTAGAAATTATCTTAATTTTGAATGGTGAGAATGCTTTAAAACGAATTGATTTATTTATTTTAATGTAAGTAGGTATAAAATATAATTATATACACTAAAATCTATTGCATGTAAAATTTAAATTACATTAAAAATTTTAAGTCTGTGTAATAAATTAAATAGAGAATAATCACAGAACACAATTAGCTTAGTTCATAGCTTGAGCTAGCTCTTTTCTTTGAATAAAAGGTTAATTTCTTTACGTGTTAACCACCGTTTTATACGTAATTTTACATCGTAATTTTGTTCTTTATAACAAGATTAATACGATTTAATTTTGAATAAAATCCAATATTTCTAACGAATTTACATACGACATAAGTTTGTAGACACAGTAAAAACTTTGCAATTCTGATTTACAGTCTACAAGCTCTTTAAAATCTAGCATGAAGTTTCACAAATGGAAGGATGGTTACAAGCTAAACCCTCCAAGAAACAGTTTCCTTTTTTTCTATTACAAATAAGGGTGGTTTCTGTGTGATGTTGCTCATCGTGTCTGAACCATCCCGTTAATACAATGAACACAGCATTTTTCTCCCCCTTTCTTTCTAACAAGTTCGTTTTATATTCAGATTCTTTGAATTTCCATCGATGCTTTTGGCCAGTGTCTCCAAACTTTTTGGCCTGAAAAATCCATTATTCGTCTCCTCTTTAAGTATCTCGCTCTCGAGGGATCGACCCTCAATTTTAGAAACACTGTGGCAGACTAAACGTGTTGAAATTCGAGTTTTTTTAAATCTCTTGTGATTGGGAATTTTATTCTCTCAAAAATATTTCAGAGAAGACTTTAGAAAAAAAAAAGAAAAAAAAAACGTAATATATGTTTTCATAATCTGATGATAATTCTTCTGGATATATGAAAATAAAAATATATCCAAATGGGTAGGGGGAAAATCTGTTTACAGTTACATTAGCAGTAGGAGAAAGGAGAGTAAAACGGATTTTCTGAAAGGGGAAGCAAATAAAATGTTTGGAGAAAAATTGACTTAGACTATCCATAAGTCAAACGTCAGATTCTAGCTCCTGTATGCAGACTAGATTTGAGCCAGTGAATAAATAAATTGATATAAATTGATATGATTTGAATACGAATCTCTGTCTCTACCCTTTCGGAAGATGCATTGTTTCATTTATTGTTCCATTAACAAAAAGTTGGCAAGGTCTAGTTTATCTTTAATAATAAACCATTAAAGGGTGCTTCATCATTAGCTGATGAAGATCTCTGGAGAGAATTTTTAAATATAGCCTATATATATAAATAAAGGTTAATCTTTGTAAATATTATCTATAAATAATTTCGAGCTACCCTTTTTTTTTTTTTTTGGCAAATAGTTATCAATAGTTGTACAAAGAAAAAAAGAATGATCAAAGGCAGGAGAAAAATAACGATGGTCACTAAACGATCTCCAATTGTCAAAAAAAGTGACAGATGTTTAGAAACGAAACAGGTTGTTTTTTTATCGTCGAAAATTCCGTCAACAAGATAAAAAGGCGCTAGAACATAACGTAAAAATTGTCAGTAAAAGGTCAAGAACTTCGACGAATTGATCCGGAGCTTAATCTTGTCATTGCAAGTCACATCTGGACAGTCAATAGATTGTGATCAATGCGTTTGTACTCAGTTTAAGACGAAACAAATGGATAGCATTCTGCTGACCGCTAGTTCCGGATAAGATAGAGAAAAACATCAAGTGCAAGCCCCCCCAATCTGTCTGATTCTCATCGGAGAATCCATTTGTTCTAACGTTCACAACTAATCTCTGTTTAAGTAGCTGACATGGATTTGACACAGTGTCGGCTGACAACGAGCAAACTTGGTATTCTACCCCCTAAATTCGTCTTCCCCAATCTTTGTTCTAGTGTCGCTGTCTTCACGTTGGCAACTTACTGAAAGTTGCTGCATGTTGGGTAATTAGTTTGCTGACAATTAATGTCAGATCTTGTGTCAGACACCTGGACCTGTGACAACCGACTGCGACTTGCCAACTTCCAACAAAAGATGGCAACCGGCTTCCTTATGGATTCTTTACTAAATAGATAATATAAACTCACTCGCAGCACAATCTTTTTTTTTACGTACAATTTTATAAATTTACACGAAGCATCCTCGTAACTTTTCATCTCCGAGTTAGACTGATATAAAAATGAAATATGGCTAGGGTACTTCTTATGCAAGAAAAGAATGGAAGATTTAATGGATTTAATTAATAAAAGTTGACGTCTAATCAGTTTAATAGTAATTAAGAACGATTAGTTATTAAAATTAGTCCAACTCTCTAATTGATTTGCCATTTTATAAATTAATCTGGGATAAAAACTACCGGTCTTGAATCATGGCTGCATCGGTTATGATTCAAAATTAAACAATATTATCGAGAATACAATGGTAAGCAATCGCCATTGATTGACTCTTTTCTTATAAATCATGAATTTCCAAGCACAAAGATAAGGATAGCTCCCACGGATCTTCTGTTTGATGTCTCTCTCACATAACGTAAAGTCAACATTGGGAACTTTATAATCCATTGGTATGGACACCAGATTGAAGGACTACCCAGCTTGGCAAACACTGGTGTCTAGATTAAATGGCACAGTTTAGAGGGATATCAAGAGGAAGGGGGGGTGCTATCACGTATTATTTATTATCTTCATACATTTTGGCTGCCAATCAAATTAAGGACGGTATTACAGTCTATCGGGAACTAGTGGGTAGTCTGATGGGGTGAGTCAGAGTTGAAACACTACTTTAATTCTAACAATGATAAATGGGCATCCATAGTATTGTGTTCGAGATTCGAGGCCTAATTAAATTAACTCTATGAATGCAATATGATTAGGGAAACAGTGAAACAGGCTGTTTGTTAATTGAATGCTCTCGCTTTTATGCCTGTTGGATAGAAGGGAGAGAGAGAGAGAGAGCATAAATAGGAAGTTCGGTGGTAGATGCGGTCTCATACACACTTAAATTTAATTTATAAAAGTAATAATAGTTTATTCGGTTATATAAATTAAGCGAATTCTAAGTGCTGTGCTTAAATCGGAAAGTAAATTTAAATGGTGTTTTAACTATACGATTCCTTTTTGCATTTGTGCGCCGGAGAATTAAACTTTGAAAATAAAATAATCGCATTCTCGGTAATTTATTAAAAAGTAACGATCTCGTTTAAATTTATTCTTGACCAGATAAAGTTTGCATAAAGTTAATAGGCTATAGTAACAATTAAAATGCATTTATAAGCCATTACTTAAGTTGTTTTTAGTGAAGTCATTAGTTCATTTTTCTCCATTTCTATTCTTTATTTTTACTTGACCGGGAATTAAAAAGAAAAAAAAAAGAATTAAGACCAAACTCTGTCGCTATCTTCTTTTAATGTATTGTTCTTATTATGTCCTCCTCTTCAAAGATCGTGCAGGATATTTATTCGTCCCTTTGCTGTCATGTAATGCCCGTTAAAAAGATCAAGAAAGAATAGTCCATTTTGGTTCAAAAATAAATGGACTTTTAAAAGGCATAATGTCCCCTAAGTGGCCATAAAATCCCATCAACACACGTGCACAGGCGACAGGCCAAAACCCGCCCTGCTTCTTAAAACTGCGCATGCCAGACACGCCTGGTGTAAGGTCACTTCCGGTCACGAGCTTTCGGTTTTCACAGCTTCCGGTGGCCTCCTCCTCGCTCCGCATCTATTAAGTGACGTCCTCTGAGATGGAAGAAGACTGCTCATTATTCGGTCTCTTAGCAACCATCTCCCAATCACGTCACATCCCGCTCCTTTGAGGACGTAGCGATAACCAATGGGCTTTCGGCAAGTTCCGATCTTTTACCATCGTCTGCTGGACCTCTTCAACTGTCCAGTTCAACCGATACATTTTCTGTAATTCTCAATAACAAGAATGAAACAATATTTTCGCCCACGCTTTCTAAATATAGACGACGTCCCTTTACAGATGGACTAGCGATGTATTCTTTTATCAGAGACAACACGGCATCTCAACAGATGGCTCTAAAGTCACCTTACCAAGCTCCACATCCTCTCGGACATCTTTTGACTCGCCCGCCTTTTGCGATGTTGCCTTTCTATGGGAATGCCGCTTCTCTCTACCGTTTCGGCACCGGGCTATCTACCACATCTCAAGACGTGTGCCGCCCTTCGGCATCCACCGTTTCTGACGTCACTTGGCCTCCTATGCTGACGGGTCACACGCCTTGGAGTGAGCAGCTGGCTAACATTGCAGGTATGGAAGAAAGGCTCGTTTATTATTGTCTCGTGCCAGACTCGTTTAACGTATTTTTAATGTCGGATGATATTTTGTAGCTAGAAACCAAGCGGAAACATCATTGGCACAAGGCAGGAAGAAGGCCTGGAGGCCCACTTTTTCCGGTCATCAGATTTACGTTCTGGAAAAGACATTCGAGCAAACTAAATATCTAGCAGGACCAGAAAGGGCTAAATTAGCATACGCCCTTGGAATGTCCGAAAGTCAAGTTAAGGTGAGTACAATCGCAATTATTATTAAACTTTTAAAAATTAATTTTATTCACAAATTTAATCAGGTAAATTACAATTAACCCGTATAACAGTTGCAATTCTAGTAGTGGTAGAGTCAGTCATTTTTTAAATTTAAATTTATGAATAAAATTAATTTATTAAATTTATAATTTTTTATAGGTTAAAATAATATTAATTTTTATAAAATTTGCTTAAATATTCATTTAAATTGCATAAATATTAATTCTTATAACTCTGAAGAATAAAAGGAAAATGTGATTTATGGTAAGCAAGGATATAAAATGATGATGGAGATGGCAAGAAGATAGGAGCGATCATTAAATGCATGAATATAAAATTCATGACAATTTATCAGGCAAAAAATAGAACAAATTTTAATTCTATTGATATTATTTTTTTATAAATTTCATTTCTTCTTTGTTTTTCTTATAAAATTTCAAAATTGAAACGTAGTCTTATCCCAACGACTTTAACTTGATCAAAATGACAATCTTCCGTTATTATACGGTTTAACAGCAATTCCAATACAAAGTCAGCAACTTAATATTAATTCCGATATCAAAATTCAGTCATTCTTGAAAATCGATATTAATTTGTATTATTAATCAGCTTATTAATATTTGTACCCAAATGTAATTGCCAATATATGACAATTAACATTAAAATGAATTCAATTAAATTTAATATAAATTAAATCAAATTTTGAAATATTCTTCGTAAGAATTTATTAAACGTTAATGCCTTTGGATTCCATCCGAATTTGGTAGGTAACAGCCACGAATTTACTCACCCTCCAAAGCCTGACACGTGTCTAATAATTTAATATAGGGCCTGGTTCTAGTTTTATCAAAAATCATTTATTTAAATTGCCATTAATATGTATAACACGATGAAAAATCGAAGTGTGTATCAATATTAATGCAATAAATGTTATCAGCGTGTCTTAGATGCCGGCTTACACGTTGGAGGGGAACGTTTCGTCTTCTATTTTCATCTCGTGTTCATTATTTAGGGACTGGAAACGATAACAAGACCAGATAACTTTATTCAAATTCATGTTAATTAAGTAATATCTTCTATGAACGAGTATATTGCTAAATAATAGTCTCTTAACAAGATCGTTTACAATAGAAATTTGCATTCCTAAGATTTTAATTTCTCCTTTGTTTAATTATACAAACATGTTTCCGATAACCTCTATCGGGGCACACTTTAATTTTATCTAATTATGTTTGTGTTTAGTAAAAATTTAATAATGTGTAATTAGCGATTTCAATGGTTATTAAAAGTAATCATTAAGAGTGAAAAATATCTCGTATTGTATAATACACAGTGCCTTTAATTGTGTAAGCATGTTTTATTTATATTATATAACCTAATCTGTAAAAACTAAATCTAATTAATTTATGCTCCTGAAAGTATTATTTATATAGGTTAAATTGGATAATTATTTAATAAATAATTTAGAATAGTTTTGCATTATTCTCTAGTTCGTTGTATAGTTTAACCTTCCTTGTATTTAATAAATAGATTATGGGTATTAATACTTATGTTTAAACTTTTCAAAATAGTTTTATAATAGTCTCTGTGTTACTAGAAGCAAAGATTTTACGCGTAAAAACATTTTAAATCAACGAATTTAAGTATTTATAGGGATGATGGCTGAAGTTCACGCCATTCGAATTGAAAAATACACAGTATAAATGAGGTTTTATTTGAGGGAATTTGTGTAGTTTGAAGAATTCTTGTGTTTAAGTGCAAATTAAAAGGATAAATTATTAAAGAGTGATGCCAGAGCAATCAAAGAATTACCCAAGAACTTATCTTTTAATAGTACAAAGTGAAAAGTTATTTTGTTAAATTAATGAAATTGCAAAATAAACATTTGTCATTTTTGCAATATTAATTGAGTAAGAAATGATCATTTTGCTAGTCAATTTTTAATTAAAAGTTTGATTGTTATGTCATATCCCTCGGTTGATTCTGTTAATGGCATTATAGTGAGCTTTTGCAAAGACAATTTCCTCTTTCCATTAGCCTTGGTCGTTACTTCTCCACTTCTTAATTCAATAAGGACATCTTTACTCAAGGATGCATTTAATTATCAATTAGGGTTGTTCCTTAATCAACATGATTTGATTATTGTGACAAATTGCTACTGAACGATCTTTGTTTTCGAATCTTGTTTTGATCACGGCCATTAATTTAATGCTTGCCCTATTCTGGTATACATAATATACTTTTTGGGTAGACGAAAAAGTGGGTCCTAAGTCGATATACCACTTAACTGTACCACTTAGCGGTTTGCTGGGTACGTACCAGTTTAAACTTTGCCTTAGTTCGATGTCCACGTGACAGTGCTCCGGCGCAAATGTCGAATATGGTGCGGACTTCTTGATCCATCCTCTGGTCCATCGGTTCTGGTAGTCAATCAATCGACAGAACAGACGGTCATCAATCAAATTTTCTGCGAGTTGGCGGAAGAAGTGGCGACAAAACTGCTGTCTTCTCAGGTGGCAGATGTGTCCAGCCTCCTGGTTCCACTTGACAAATGTAGTCAAGTCTATTACCGTAGGAGGGGGTTTAGATGGAAATACCGAGAGAAAGAGCAGAACCTCCATGCTGAACATTATCCCATGATAAATGACCCTTTGTCATAATCTGGCAAAACGAAGATATTAAAATAGGAACATTCTTCAACGTCGGACCGATTGCTCGAGCGCCCTCTGCTGGCTCGAGATGTTTATTTCACGTATCTATCAATCAATTGGCCGTCACGAACGAATTTAATTTTAGTAATGTCGAGTTTTTATATATATTTTTTTAGGTTCCCGTCTCCCCGCTGGCTTACTAAAACTTTTCGTCGGAAGAAGAGAATTGAATGCCGTCAGTTTGATACTCATTCGTTTTACCCAATGGCTTCATGGTAAGCAATGATGGCTTTCCTCTCGGCTCGCTTTCAATGAAGTGGGTCCTAATAGTTGCTGCCAAATACGTTTGAAGAAAATTAAGGCCTGTCAACACTTAAATCTACAAATGCACGAATCCGACTCTATATCTTTTGCCTTTCTTAACAGTATTTAAAGCCCATTATCTCCAATTCTTACCAATTAAATTAAAATTACACTTGACTGACTAAACATTGGATGATTTTAAGTTCGATTTATTGACTTTCCGATTCGTTTCGTACCCATAAAACTTAATTTAAAAGTTTAGTAGGAATTTTTGCATACTTCCCGAGAAATTTAAGTAGGAATTAATGATTAAGAAGTCGAATTCATTAATATTTTATTCTAGTTTAGTAATTAGGATTTGCCTTGGAGACTGTGTTTACAACTTGCAATACGCGAAAAAACATTCCTAATTTCTAATTTCTTTCTTGCAATTGAGAGATATAACAGTATAAAAATGAAATAGTTGATGAAATATTTTATTGCTGTGCCAGTCTATCTTCAGACACAAGAAATATATAGAAGCTTATTGACCTTTCTGTACAAAAAGATAAAAAATTGCTTTTAAGAAGAGGATATTTGAAGCGGAAAGTATTTTTTAAACAACAATTTACTATTCTAAAATCATTTTCTAAAAATAAAATTTCACTTTATTTCACAGAGAAGAAAGGGTCAACACTTTCGTGTGAAGATATTTATTATTTTTGTAAGAACAAAATAATAAAGAATTTCGTTAGGTCTTTATATATTAAGTAATAAAAATAACAACAGAAATTCTGAGTTGGGCCAAAATTTTTATCACTTTTAACCGAATTAAAATCGGAGTTTATTTATACCATACATAAAAAAATTGAAGGGAAATTAATTTAGGAAAGTATTTTTTTAGTTAATGTTTATAAATAGTTATATAATCAAATCTTTATTCTTAATTAAGATTAAACGATTAACACAATTATTTAATAAAAGGAAGTAGAAAAGTATAACGAGATTCAATAATTACTTAATAATCAGAGGAGGGAAAAAGACAGCAACCGAAAAAGGAAAGAGAAAAAAGAAGTCGTTAGTTATTTCGAACTACTTATTTAAAATCTCTTTTCTTATAAATTCTCCATTTAGCGAATAAAAAAAGAAAAATTAAAACAAACATATCGGGACCAGATAGGAAGGAGGAAAGAAAAAGGAAGCGAGAAGACAAGTTGTAATAGTGTAAAAGAGAAAGTGTCAAAGGATCAGGTTGCTATAGCCATTTCGCTGATGATCATGTAAACAGTCATTAGTCGAAGCTTATTCTTGCCTGTAGTTGATGGGAGACGTCAGTGCTGGCTTATCGCCAGCCACGGCTGCTGGTGTGTATAAATCATTGGGACAAATCCCACTGTCAAATCTGCCTAAGTGCTCGGATCGTTTGTCTCCAAGTCGGTGCAATTATCATGACAAAATGGTACTGTAATCGCCGACTTTAATGTACGTCAGCCACTACGATAGCGGCCTCTCTAATTTTAGATGTTTGCTTCTCAAATCGACCCTTTCTCAATCACTTTCTATGTTGGTGTTGTGATTGATTAAAGATCTGGCACAAGATCGTTCCTCCTCTTTGATGCCATCGACTTTTGAATATTTGGAAAACGAATTGACTTTCTTCCTCGATTTCCATTCCTGATAATTTTGATATTAGTCAATGTATATTGAGTCTCTCGTCTGATTGCAATCTGGTGTATTAGGGAATGAAGTAGAGCCCAGGGCCAACTTTATCTGCTCTCTATCTTAGAAATTCTTAAATGGAATGTTGTTTCGTAACCTAATGTAATATTCACGTGATTGAATAATTTGTAAAGTATATTAGATACGTCTACAAATTTGAATAATAATCCTGGAAAGATCCGCTGGAATACATTGAAATTACTTTACTCTATTAAATTGCTAAGTTTATTTTGTTTAGATTTAAACTTCATCCTTAACAAGATCTTCGCTATTTCTAACTTCAATTAGAATTGAAAACTTAATTATATAAACTTTTGTTTTAGAGTATTCTTCTCTTAAGTGTTGTATAAATTTTCTTATAAATTACTTTTTAAATTGTTTTATTATTTGAGGTTTTATGTAAAAGGAGTAGTGCCCTTTTTTTCTATTAAACGGAGGTGTAAAATAATAGAAATAAATATTATAGGCACGCTTTATAAAGGTGATTCTATTCAATCAAGTTTATGTGCTTCCTATTTTATTCTATATTCTATTATTCTACTTTATTATGTGTTTATATTATAATTAAGCATTATAAAATTTAAATTTTAATAAGTTTAATACAAATTTTCCTTTATTTTTATATAGTTTCATTAATAAAACTTCAACACAGATTAAGATTCTAACACATTCAAATAACTTATATTAATTTTTAATTACGCGCTAATTTATTTATCAAATTAAAGGCTTATATAAATAAATATATATACAATAGCTCTTTCTATCTTCTTCATAAATATTTCCAACAATATTTTTAAATCAGAAATTATTTAAATCGTTAATCTGTAAGAGGAGAGCTGATAGAGAACGTCCAACCGTGGTGAAATAATGGGAATAATCTATACATAATTTATAAGTGTATGATTAAAATAAGGTTTTTGTGTAATGCTAACAGGGTAATATAATGTGTTCTGGTGTTCCCGTGTAGGTATGGTTCCAAAATCGAAGAACCAAATGGCGGAAAAAGAATGCGGCCGAAATGGCCATAGCTAAATCCAATTCGACAGACTACGAGTCAACTCTCACCTATTCACAGAACGAAGTATGGCGTCCGTCAAGTGATTTGAAATCGGCGTGATGTCCCTTTTCATGTTATAAAGGGGGAAGGACATCTCGACAGGTGGCCGAGAACATCGTAAAGAACAGTTTTACGAGAGAGCGAAGTTACTCTCCACGCAAGAACCTTAATGTGTTGGAGATCTTGCTATGTAACTCGCCGACAAAAGGTAACTGCCTCCTTAATGCACCATCGTCGACTCCAACTATACAAATCACATACACCTCGGGCTATCTTGCCTAGTCTAATAGCTGTAGTTAAACGGCGGGTGGGAGTTGTGGCTAGTCTCTTTCACCCACGCCTTTGTCTTGTCGGATGAGGGAAACAGTCTGTTGTAGAAAATTAGAAGCTTATTGTACAAACTAAGATTGCTGAAACAGTTACTTGTAAAAACATAATTTTTTTCTTTGCGTTAACGTGAAAATGTTCCTGAATAGGTAAATTAAATTCTTTTCAGAAAAAGAATATCTTTATATATACATAAAATATATATAAATATATATATCTATATATCTATACGTAATTATTCAGTTAGAGAAAAAAAAAACTTGGAATTTTTTGCATAAACTAATAATTGGTTTGCACTATTAAATTTAGGGATATGTTGATGGAACCATTTACGAAATCAACCAAAGAGCAAATATAAAATAGAAGACTACTCGAAACGAAGAAGTATATCTCTTGTGTTGGTTTGAAGTGGTGTTATACACTTATAAATTGCGTATTCGTAATTGTAATATGCGAGATTCTGGCCAGCAAGTTGGATTACTTCAGCATCTTCTTTAATTGTAGATGCTTCTGTAGAAAAAAGAAAAGTTTCCTTTATTCGATTTTTGTAACTAATCCAGTGATAATTCAATAAATGCTTTCAGTGTAATTGATACATAGGGCTTGTGGTTGATTCTTAAACTCGATACAATTCAATCTCCCCCGAGCTGTCCTATCTACAATCCCTAGCAGTCAAATAAGTCCTGTGTAAATATTTGAACGCCATACGAATATCAAAATAAAGATGTCACATTGGTTACAATATTATAAAATTTATTTAAATTAAATAAATATATAAGCCTTTAAATTTTATCTCTAGTTGTAAATTGAGTTGAGTAAATATTCATAAACAATTTCACATAATCAGATCTTCAATGAAAACGTATTTGGATTTAATTCGAAAATTTTCCAAGTTGGCCCGAAAATTTCTAATTTATTACTTATCAATGACATATAAACAGGGATTTAAGAGTTATTTATCTGAATAAATATATATAAATATACGCTAATTAATTTAAGAATTTAAGAATTTAATGCTTTAATTTTAGAACGTATTTTATGATAAATTTAATGTTCGTAAAGCCATTTTGTAATTTGTCTTTCGTCTATTGTCACGAAGAAATTCGGTTATTTCAATAAACATATGTCCTCGCGTAGAAATTTTAATACTTATAAATGACACAACTCGCTTTAATTCTTTCGTATGATCCAATTTATAATACAAAGGCATAATACAAATTTACTAAGTTTTAAATTCAAAGTCAGCTTCATCT
The DNA here is from genome assembly GCF_000671375.1 of Centruroides sculpturatus. Classification (NCBI taxonomy): domain Eukaryota; kingdom Metazoa; phylum Arthropoda; class Arachnida; order Scorpiones; family Buthidae; genus Centruroides; species Centruroides sculpturatus. Next base: position 694,778 of record NW_019384458.1, read on the forward strand.
TTTATAAACAATTTCACTAAATCAGCATCGCTTTTTATAAACAATTCCTTTAAAAATCGACGTATTTAACAGTAAAAAAAAGTTGAAAAATCAATCTAAATTTTCTTAAATATCTCTACTTTTAGTAAGAAAAACAAAGGAGTTAGAAAGAGAAAAATAACTTTAAACAAACATAAATCGCAATCTCCAATCTTGGTTAAAATTTAAAAGGGGGGAAAAGTCGCCATCTTGTAATATATTATCGAAGAGTTAAAATGAAGTAAATGGAAGAAGAAGCGAAAAAAAGAATCGAGTCAAGTAAATTAGTAAGCTGTAGGTAATCTCTTTGTTTTTTCGCCGTTTTCTATTGTAATAACCGCTATGTTTTATTTCTTCATTTTACCTGATTTGATGTAAATATTTACATGGAAATGACTGACGCCGAATAGAGGTAATTTATTCGTCAAATAAGAGCATTGGGAGCCGTGAGCCGAGGGGAGTCGCCAACAGAAGGGGAATAAAGAAGATATAGGCTAAATAGGAGAGGAAGGAGTAATTACCCAGCATTCCAAGCACGGGATTTAGAAAAGCGGCCGGGACAATTTATTCATGAATATGCCAGACGAGCGAGAAATGAATTTTTTCTCCTTTCTTACTGGATAAAATCGTGAGTGGAATGTTTTGGTAAAGGTTTACAGACGATTCAATCGTACGCGGCTCTTTTTTTTCTATTTTTTTTTTTATTTTTCCTTTTTTTTTCTTTCCGTAAAATAAACGCTTCTTACTTTTATCGGTTGATAATTTGAGAAATATATATGCAGCATCCGAGGAATCTTTTAAGAAAAATACAATCACCAACTGTGATTTCTTTATTATTCAATTCTTTTTAACTTTTTACACTTCTCACGCGTGATTAGTCTAACGTTTCTTTATTTTTTAATTTCTATAAAATTACATCCGAGCCAACGAAAAACGAACCGCGTTAAATTTTTTTCAAAAATTAAATAGAAAAAAATTTGAATTACGTCATTAATAGCGATAATCAATTAGAATCATTCTTTCCGCCGTCGTCCAATTAACAATCGTTTTTTCATTTCGATTTCGGTGAGCGTTATGACTCCACCCACCGCTCTACTATTGGTGGATCGGCGGGCATCAACCAATGATTGATTGCGCGGAGAAAGTCGCTTGATTGATATGGAAGGTGATTAAAGTTGCTGGGAGATCTCCCATACGGGGACACGATTCTTATTCCTACTCTCCTGAATAATAATTTTGTTTGATAGTTTTTCTTTTTTTTTTTTTTGTTCTATCAAAAATCGTCGGAGGAGGTCGCGACATTGACAGATTAACATTGCTTCGTTTCGTAAAGGGGATATTAATTTTGAACCATTTTCTGATTTTTCTTCTTTACTTTTATGTTCTAAAAATTTCTTCTAATAAAAACCCTCATTTATTGTCTTGTAATTTCTCTTGACATTTACGAGCCGTGCTATCCATCTAAGTAAGACCGATAGCATAGAAACAATGTTTTTATGAGTAGTTTTCTATTTCTTCCCCCTTTTTAACTAAGCGAATATTACTGACTAAGGGCCTGTAGGCTTTGATAATATCCCTCCCTCACTCAATATATAGATCTATAAAATGTGTATGAAGGTTTTATGGATCTTATATAGCCCGAGAAATTGAAATATTATATCTATAAAAGGTAATATTATGAGAATTAAAGTAGATCCAAAGAAAAAAAAATGTCATCTACAAGTATTTTTGCTTACATTCCAAGAAAAATTGTGTTTATAATTGGTTTTTATGCAAGTTATTACGAGAAATTGGCTTGAAAAATTCATTCGATTATCGAACTGGCGTGTGAAAGTCTCACAGCAATCAACACCAGTTTACACTTCATAAATAAGTTGTAAAGAAAAAAAATTTAATTACCTTTAAGGTTATTAATCTAATTTAAGAGGTCGAGGAAGAAATTGAGAAAATTTTTCCATTAGTCTTTTCTTAATAAATTTCTCTGGGGAATTAATTTAAAGTTATTTTTAATAGTATAATAGAGGAAATATTAAGAGGTAAAACTATCGGAGTGTTCAAAAAATCGTAGAGTAAAGACTTATCTTTACAAACGATACAACATAACTCGAAAGCGTAAGTGCCCAACAACATGTTACGTACTTTCAGACTGGGGTTTAATAAGATTAGGGCTATTGTCGCACATGCCTTACTCGTTCGGAATATCCACACCATGTGTTACTCACGGCTCTGGCTTTCCACAAAAATTTATGATTTCAACATTGGACACGTGAACTGGTATAATTCACGGACCGCGTTACTCGTCAGCCAGTGTCGTGAAAGACAGCTGACACAGAGGCCCTTTTTGCCGCTGTTTTCCCCCCATCACGCGGAAAGATATAGTTGTAGTGTTCAAAAAGTGGAAATTTTGATTACAATAGACAAGCTAACAAAGTTGTGTTTTTCCCGTCACTTTAAACACTGTTCGTTCATTTCATGTTTTTATTGTTTCTGACTTAGGAAAGCTCTGTTAAATGGGGCAAGACGACGTGTAAGTCGTGATTAACATGTATTGTAGCGTGAAACAATTGCAGCTCCTTCGGATACGGGAACTGTGACGGGCTCGAGAGAAAAAAAAATATCGAATTTTTACACTTTGATGGTTATATTCATAACTTATATGTCGGAATATTACAAAATTACTTCACTAGTTAAATCTTATTTTCACAAATCTAAAAATAGAAAAACACAAGTAAAGACCTTTTAGAGATTTTAGTGAAGGAAATAAAATGACAAATATGCTGGAATTTTCGATAAACGAAAATAAATGTTTTATGAAAAGTTTATTAACTTATCAGAAATTTACTTGACGTTTTCTAAAGAATTGTTTTATTTCACGTAAAGCGATGGCATTCATCAAATAAAAATGACTTTTATATCAAGCATTTATAAAATATAATGTTTAATCATGGCATGTATAACGCATTAAAAATTAAAATCTTGTTAAATATTTAATAATTCATAATAAAAAACTCGTAAATTTACGTATTATAAGTGTTGGAAAAATTAAAAAGAATTTTGAAATAACAGGAAAAAAAAATCACTTCAATTTTTTTTTTATTAAATTCTAAATGTAAGCTTATTCTTTAACAATTGTGTCTCCCCCTCTTAGAATAAAGTGTCAAAATTATTGAACAATAGAATGAATGGATCTCTATAATCAGATTACAAAATGGCTGCAGCATTCACGAACCACACGATTAAGGAGACGTCATGACATGAATATGCGAGCAATCAGTGCTAGGAGGATTTAATGGAACGAGAAGCGAGACTAGAGTTAAAACGATCGATACTCTGGACTGATAATAACATGATTTTCATCCAACTTCATTATACCCACTCCGATGATTTGTGTTTAGACCGCCAGAGGCGCTGATAAGAAGCTACCTCATAACGTCTTAATAAATTTACAGAAAATATATTATAAAAATTTAATTTAAAACAAACTTTCAAATATTCCTACATTTAAAAAGTTGAATTTTTTATTCCTTTAGCACCGTTTCTAATTGTCTCGATTTGTAGAGGAACTATGAGACTTTTTAGTGGCCAAACATCTGTTGAGAAAGGCTACGTGTGTCGAGTACAGTAGCATTGTTAATCTCGTCTTCCTGTATGTGCCACCTGGTGCTGTATACGTAAATTACGCCAGTGCTCTAAATTAGAAAGCTTATAAATCATCTTCCCTAGTGCCACTATTATTATTATCATCATTAAAAAATTCCGGATTATATTCCGAATTTTATCTCTTTCCAATAAGTTAATTTCCTTTATATATTCGTATAAACTGTAAAAGTGATTTTTGCTTAATTTTACGTGGAGGAATCTACTTGTTGCTCCAGTAGCTGTTGCGCGTTATATACGATCACCTCTTAAATTTCCTTTAATTTTTACTTTCTCTGTAGCGCTCTTTAAATCCATTCTCGTATATTCTTCTCCAATTTATATATAGGGCCTACAGTATATATAAATTCGGTATTGTTTATGGAGTGTCTCCTCGTTGCATATTTTAAATTTCTTGTAAAATATCTCACGCGTTGAAGAATCTAAGATTTTTCTGGTGTGGGTTGTGAAAGATCCTGCGCCTGTCCCCACTCTTTTCCATCAGTCTAATGGAAGCTGTGTCTAAAAAGGTTGGCAGAGCTTGACATAGCTTAAAGCGATTTTTATCAAGCGTACAGTTTCGGGGTTTTCTTGCATATCGAGAAGGTGAGAGAGGCGAAAGGCGTAGGAGAAATGTTAGAATAAAATGGATACTAGAAGACATGCATTTAAATATGGTGACGACAGAAAGAGGAGGAAGAGGCGCATCACGGGCGTTAATATCACTCCATCCGTCGATCAGCCGGCAAATGGTCCATGTAAGCAGCAACGCATGGCTTACGACAGCAGGCTAATCGTAGTCCACACCGTCGATGGCTGCCGATATATCGCTGACATGATTTACAGCAAAGAATTCTTCTCGGCCTACTCTGCTTACTTTTTCTTTGTTTTTCTGACAAATGGGACAAAAATGGTGGTTTGTGACGGAATAATGGTCATACATATACTCAATTTATATCGAAAACAAGGCATTAAATGAAGGACTCTCTCCCCCTTCTTTTCTTGCTTGCGTTATCGATTCAAATTCGAAACAACTTTATCTCCCATTCTTTGTATTCTATTCTTCAACTGGTCTAAGATATTAAAAGAAATATATTTTTTAGATTTTTAACTTTCCTTCTATTATCTATTCTTAAAGTTCATAAAAAAACGTTTAGAGAGTTTTCTTTTAGCTTCTGCTTCCAGTATCAGTGACGTATTAATTTCTAAATTAAAATTCATTTTTTTTCCTCCTCCCTCTTCTAAAATCCTTTGTGATTAGCATATGGATAAAGGATTTCAAAGATGAAAAAAGTGAATTTTAATTTATAAATTATTACGTTCCGGACATCAGAAAAGGAGAATAAAAACTGGGAACTGTCTTTTTATCTATTCGAGAAACGAAAAAAAAAATAAGTGAAATAATTTAAAAAAAACAGTTAAAATTGAACAGTGTCCTTCATATACAGGTGGGCTTTATAAACATGTTAAAGATTAATAAATATTATATAATTTCCATTAGAATGTAAGAAGTAGTTACTGAGGAATTTAAAATGCTGTCATAGGAAGATTGTTTACGCAAAACTACTGACACCTGCAGACCATCTGCCAGTAGTTAAAGCACGTGCAGTACAGGGCGGTGTTAAGAAATGTTTATTTAGCTTACAGTTTAAATCTGCAGGTTGGTGGGTCAGCTATAATTCTTCTTGCCACAATAGTCTATTAACCAGATGGTCACTCGCTCTTCCTAATCGCAGGAAACAAACGTGGTTTTACGGATATTTGAAAATGCTACAGTACCTCTTATAATAAAAAAACAAATTAAATATTACGTAGGAATTATGTTAAAATGGAAGAAAGTTAAGTACTTTAATCATGAATAAGAAATCAATTTTCGGTGAAGAAGAGATAAAGTCAATCGGAAGTGTGTAAATTTATTCTAGACAAGAAACCGCCATTGTCTCACACGTATGGATAATATTAAAGAAACAGAAGGGAAAGTTACTTAGTTAGGAGCATAAGTTATTAGAAAAATCAGGAAAAGTAAGACGATTTATCAAAAGAATCCCGTATCGACAGAATGTTCAGCGTCAATGGCTCGTTATCATCTTAACTGTCAGCTTAACAACTCAGATTCTTTTATTTAAAAGAGCTTGTTTGGTGTAATTGATGAGCCTTGTTCCTAACGATGTACTCGCACTCATAAACTACTTCTTGGCTCGGCTCGTATTTGTATTCTGCTTTATTTCTCCAAAGGAAAAGAAAAACAACTGGAAATTTCTCAGTCAACTTCGGCTCAATGATCTATAGTGTTGTATGTAAGCCACTGTATAACATTACCTAAGTCTAACGGCGAGCAAGTAACCGGGGATGCGGGAGTCGACTCACATCGCTACGGCTCGGAATCGGGTTTTGTTGGTGTAGGCGCCAAACTCTATTCCTAGAGGAGTCATACAGAGAACAAATTTAATATTGCCAGCCGGCGTGGGGATGATATACACCCCCGTGGTGGGGGGAAGACCACTTCGTTTCGATACATGCGCATCGACAACGTTTTGAATGAAGACGGTTAACTCTTGGGATTTCTAAAATTCATGGAACGTTCCTTCTAATTCAGCCAGACTCCGGTCCTAAATGTAAATTTGACGTGTGGTACTGAGTACGTGAGGCGAATGTGTCAGAACCTGTGGGTCGCTGTTTTGCACGGTCTCTTGTAATAGATCCATCTTCGCAGCTCGATAAGGATTTGTTAAACATTGAACGCCTATTTAATGAATACCGACTTTTAAAGCGCCTAATGTCGTATCTTCTTATTAGCCTAATGCTTCTTACTTGCCTTATCCGGCGCCATGTTGCAAGCAAACTATACGCGGCACCAGAAGGATAAAGATGGTAATTTATTACCGGGCGAATAAATGTGAGGGAAAGTAGATAAAAATGAAGCCTTTGCCTTACCGGATGACTATAGAAGAATTAATCCTCTCTTTATATTTGATATTTACTCGATATAAAAAAAATCTATAGGCTGTGTAAGCGATTAAAGTATAGAGCGCACCCAATGGCTAATGGCCGAGACGTTACAATATGTGGGACATGATTTAAGTACCCGTGTCAGGCGCTATTGAATAAAAGTATTGATGGCAGCTAAACTAAAGTTACAAAATAAAAACGAAGCGGAGGGAAAAAGCCTGAATGGACTTTTCAGCAAGAATTAGTTCCCAGTGAAGAGAGGACAATAGAAAGCTGAGTGAGTTGGGGTGGAAGGAAAATGAACAAGGCCGCTTATCTACGTTATTTAACCTTTCACTCGCCACCCTGTTCTCCCAGTAATGATACGGGGACTTATATTCATGTCCTTTCTATAGCTATACTGACCTCCATTGACTAACAAGTCATCTATCTGTCGTTTAGCGAAAGATTGCCACCATTATTATTTTTCTTTTACGTCTGTTTTGATTGGGCCATTGCTGTGGAATTGCTACCATTTTCGTCGTTTAACGGGTTCAATGAATTTATCATTGCTCTTTAAACTTTTCTACTTTTAAATAATTCTAAACCGAGACGAAGGATAACGAATTCTTGACAGGTTTTGCTTACGAGAATATCTTTTTGATTAAAATATTCTAATTTTATTAAATTTATATCCACGCATCACTTTTAAAAGCAAAATATTCTCATTTTTCCCTATATATTCTATTGGCAAGTCTTGGAGCAGATATTCAGTAACAGCATTATTCATAATTTATTATATTTTATGCATGCATTTAGTTAATGGCGGGGTTTTTTCGACTTTTCAGTCGACCTTGACCGCTTTCGTCACAGACTGCCTGGTGCCTACACACCTGCAGTTCACACTAACATGCATGACAAAACATTCTTTAAACTCTCGGTTGCAGTGGGTTGGTTTTATTAATGAATAAGTGGTTTTGTTTGGTATAAATAATACATTAGATTGTAAGTTAAGGAAGAGATGCTATTGAACGAAGTTCATTATAAGTGACAGCAACATGCAAAAATTCTTTAGAGGAAAACAGTCCAAGGCTTTAAGGGTACACACGTGTGAGGAGTCGCTTGACACCTGGGTTAGAAGTTAGAATGCCGCCCTCAGAGAGTCCATTGACTCTCCATCATAGAATACCAAGTGTCCAGTTGTGACGAAAACTTTAGTCGGTTGTCATTGTCCCGATCGTATTACAAAACTGTCCACCGAGACCAGGTGTCACTTTGCACAGCTAATCCCACTCTGTATTGACTGCACGTGTTTTACTACTTTTCAATAGAAACTCGAAATATACGAATACAATTGATAAAAAGCAGCCAATTCTACTTGAGAATTCTTCAGATTCTTTCATTTTGTACCCTACAACCATTGCAGAACTTTTCAAGTAATATTATTACTTTTATGAATAAAATCTTAAAACTTTTCTTTTTATAACTTTCTCGTACCATTGACAGCTACGAGAAGAAGAAGAAGGAAAAAAAAAGATATATGATTTATCGATTTGCAAAAATTTTTGCAATTTCTCCGAAAATTGAATAAATGCACAAATTCCAAAAATGCAATACCTAGATATTAATATAATATGTAAGGGCCTAGACAGGAATTCGTACGCTTTCTTAGTTAAAACTATCGGCAGGCCTACTCGGAATGTTATAAAAGAAAAGTGGAATTCTACTTCATATTCTTCAGGTAAATAAATAATAAGATTTATGAAATAAGTCAATTTAAATAAATAAAAAGAATATATATATTTATTGAATAAGTATTCGAACAAATGGTTTCAATCACTGCAAAATTACAATAATGACCGAGTATAATGCGCAAACATTTAGTAAGACTTGGCTGTTTGTAAGAGGACAGCCATTACAGAAGACGATACCTCCTTATCGCCATCTTAGCTCCTATTATTCAAAACTGGATGGTTAGCTTTGTTGCAACTAATTTCCAACCCATCCGAATCCAATCTGGTCTTATCATCTCGGCTAGAAATCAACGTAGCTCTCTTTTCTAAAGCTGGTTTTAATTTTGTCTTCTTCCCTTTATTTATTGCCTGCATCGTGATTAAGTCAAGAGACTTTACCTTGCAAATTGCAGCAGTGAATGAGGCGCATGAAGCTGTGATAAGATAACGTTCGGTCGAACTTCGCTAGGCTTTGCTATTCCCCCATCAGATATCGGCGTACGTTGAAGCTAATTTGCAAGGTATTATACTGGCGAGAGTACAGTTTGCATACTGGCCACAGCTGACGCTCCTACCATCGCTTGTATAAGAGAATTAGGCCTGAAAGATTCTCCTTTTGACATTACTGTTTCTGCTGGTTCTGGGCCTCGCTCGCCTAAATTGCAACTTATAAACGTTTGTAATTTATGTGTCGAAAAATATTAAACCCTATGCAAAAATTTATTCATACTTCTCGATTATTCGATAAACCCTCCTCTCCCTACTAGCCTTGATCCGAAGCCATATAGAATACAATTTATCGATTTTATTGAATAATCAGGCGCTGTTAGTTCTGTTAAATGATTTTCGGACCCTCCACAACGATTTTCAATTGATTTTCTGTCTCGATATTTGATTTCGAGTTGTAGGCCTTTCACATTTATTTTTTCTATCGCAGATCTATCGCGTAATAATGTGGACATTTAAGATCTATACCAGGCTTTAATAACGTTATAAATCGTGTTTAAAGGTTATACATTTTATATATAAACCATAATCTTGATATGACAAAGAATAAGTTTCGGTAGATCAAAATCTATTCTTTGTTGTATCGAGGCTCTCGGTAAACTGTAAATAATATAATTTCTCGAAGAAAAGATGATTAAAGACGTACATTTTTTAGGAAGTATAAAGAAAAAAAATCATTACTTTTATTTTCATATTGTAGTTGATCGTATTAGACTTCAATGAACCGACAGATCAAGAACGTAAATAAGTGAGTAGTGTTGTTAGAGATTACTTAGTACTATAGTATCACTCTCCTACTAATGAACAGCTATAATAAATTCCCTTTGTAGATCCTCTGTCCAAACATAAGCGGTTCATTAAAGTCTTTCCCTTAATGGCGACCAAACATGCTGGCGTTTGACGCGCAAACAGGGGATTGATAGATCTAAAAGGATACGAGCAGATAAATTACGTAGCCAAATGGATTAAGTTCAGCCGTTCGGACAAATACTTTTGGCAAACATCTGGGATCAACCGTTCCAGCATTAGGTTTAATGAGGCAGACGATCTGACAGTCGCCATCTTGGATTCCGAAGTGTCAAGATCTTCTCTTACGTTTCTCAACCGCCACTTCCACAAATGGCATCACTACTTTCTTAATCTACTGAAAGGCCAATTGACTTATTGTTTCCTCTATAAGCTAGAAAAAGTTTTAAGTGGGTAATATTTACAATGATAAAAATGCAAATAAAAAAAATTAAGATGGCTCCGGAAAGTCGCGGTTTTATAGTATGTTACTGTACTTTCTAGCTTTTAATATTTAACATTTATAAATATTTAAAACCAATTCAGAAGAGGCAAAATATATATAAAAAACAAGTTTTATTTCTATAATTTAATAAACAGATATCTGTTTTGTCCTCCAGTTTTTAGTTGAAACAAAGATTCGGGAAGATAAACAAGAAATTTAAAATAAGGCGATCTGATAACTTTACAAGAAAAATTTCTACAAAGAAAATTATATACGACATTATCTAATTTACATTTACATTTAATCTAACAGTAAAACTCAATGAAATAAAGTTTATTTTTATTATTGAAAAAAAAAATGGAAAAAATGTATGAGTAGATTGGCAACACTCCCAGAATATCCCGCGGGATCGTCATCCGGCAGTACTTGACGAATTGAAACAATTTATAAATAAAACACGCGATTTTCTTCATATAAAACGGAATTTATTAGACAAGGATGAATTGAAATTTGGCGTGAAAACCAGTTTATTTTTATGAAGCTGCTGAAGAAATCTGATCGTCATGCAGAGGGAAGGCCATTATTCGCTTCATTCATGGGATTGATGTCGCCAAAGTCTATAAAACTGTCAACTAACGGAAAAATATCAACCACAAAAGTAATACCGACAATCTAGCATTCTTTCTAATTCATACATCAACAACTATGGTGTTTCCATGCTATTTATGATTGGTGGGACCACTCGAGAGATCTTTTTATGACGTCACTAGAAGCGAGACCATTAACAGTTAGCCTTAGAAATGACGATATAACTCTTGGTTGCCCAGTAGTGTATCTTTTTACGGCCATACATCCGAACAGCCATCAACGATGGTTCCTCCATAGTTTTATGATCTGATAGAGTTTTCGTTGCAAAGAACGAAGTTTTTTGTCTTCCGAGTTAGCCTTTACTATCCAAAATAATGTTTAAGCTGTAAAAATCGTCCATCCACAGCAAAAAGGGAAGCATTAAAGTAATTAGACCCATTCTAAGAGCAAGAAGATGAGCACAGGATTAACTCATTCACCTGTATAAACGGGACATCCGGATAAATTTAATTAAAACAATATATTTTAAAAATACACGCTGAACTCGACGTCTGCACAAGATTTACCGTTTATACCTTAATTTAATACAGACATAAAATATATATATATATTTTGTGTAAAGATTTATTAAACTTTATAGGGCTTAACATTTCGGCAAATCATATTTTTCGAATTGTTTTTATAGAAAGAAAGTCGAACAAATCAACATCGACACGTCGAGTCGGGGGGATAAGAACTGGGCTCGCTGTCAGTTCTGTTTTATTTTTTCTATATCCGGCACCCGATTTACACACTGTGTCATCCACACAGCACCTTGTTGCACAGTTTACACATGGCCAAAAATACACTCGGACCATTGTTCAATGATGTAGACAAGTCAAGAACCGAAGCTTTTTGATATCAGAAGTCCGATCGTCCGTAAAAACTCATGGACTGTCAAAATGGCTTTGGAAACAGCTACAATAAGTCTACGATCCTTATGGAGGCGATAAATGTCTGGACGGAAGAAAAATAATTTCGATCTGCCTCTACTGGAATTGAACCTCATAAATGTCACTTTGGTTGACGGAGATGTTATACTGGAGAGCAGCTACAATTTATATACCAAGGAATGATATATAATTTTACGTCCTTAAACTGTTTCCAACCGACTTTATATTATTATTAAATATTATATATATATATATTTTCCTTTCTTTTTAATCAAAAGATTACGTCATTCTACGGCCCACTAAATAGGCACGAGAACAAAAAGTTTCTACTAAAATAAAGGGGAGAAAGATATGGCAGTCGAGTCACGAAAGAATACCGAGAGAGACAAATGTGTGGGCGAGATCTCAACCCGTAATGTGGGAACTGTGATAGGATAAGATTTGACAGCCTTAGGTGACCCGATCGGCCATATGGGAGATCTGTCCGAATGTGGATGGAATATCGGACAACACGTTTGCAGAGAAAAATATACGACGAGCGACAGCTGTTGCTGTGTCCAAGTGGACAGACAACTTACGATGTGTGCGTTACACAAGTTGTTGAAAATAGTTTGACCACACACAGGCGCCTACACGAAATACAAGAATTTATCACGCTTCAACCGGCCTTTATTCTAATCTCGTTGCAATTCGTAACCGACTTTTCTCACCACGTGGAGTATTTACAAGTCTCTACCGATTATAATTAATTAAGAAAAAACTAGTAAAGGTATTTAATTAATTAATTAACATTTAATTGATTAAACTGCTATTTAAACTAAAAAAATTCGTTGTGTTTAAGACACTACTAGATTCTTTTTTTTTAATTTAAATAACACAGAATAATTTCCTTTTTACACTGTTATTTATCTACAAACATTATTAAATTCGTAAATAAACGGTACAATAGATTATATCGTTCCTTTATTATTTCTATAAAGTCTTAAACACCAGAGACAATAAGGAGAGATTTTTCTTTTAATAAATAAAAAAATAATAATAATAATATAATTTTTCGAGTATCATTATTATTAAATTAGTAAAAACGGGGATGGAGAAGCGTGACGTAAACATTTAGCGCCATCTTTCGAGTCGAATGATAAGTAAATGGTGATTTTTACTAACGAGGAAATCATTGCAGTTTTATGGTCGTGTTTAGCGTCGTATTATTTTGCAATGAATACAGATCGAGAAAAACTATAGTTATTAGAAAGTGGATAAAGAGGAAGTTAATGAGTCGTTTTGAACTCATGATGTCGTAACGAAAAACAAATTAGCTCTTTAATGCGAATTTGAACAAATGAAAATTGATATATCATCATTAAAAATCATGTAAAAATTTTAATCATCATATTTACTTTTGGAAAATTAATTAACTATTCATATAAAGGCGAAAGAATATATTAAATTTCATGGGAAGAAGATTGGAAAATGAGGATTGTTATTAAAATGGTGAAGGAGTAAAAAAAAATAATAATCGATAAGGATCATTTATCTTAATAGGTAAACTTATAAATTGCATTTAAAATCCTTAAATTTATTTTTATTTATTTACTTAATATATATATAATCTCTTATTTTTATTCTATTAAAATGATTATTTCGTAAAATTTATTTTATCTTTTTTCTTTCTACCTCAAAATTACTCAATTTTTATTTTATTTTAATACGTTTATATTTTCGCCTCTCAAGCAAAATTAATTATGTTTTATTTAACGAATAAATTAATTATTGTTTGTTTAATAAATTATTTATTCGACAGATGGCGACACTGCGCAATTCTATACAATTAAAGTTAAGATCGCCTAATTGTAATAAGTGAGTAAATTTTGAATGTCCGTCCGTCTGTCTGTTCTTCGTTAATCTCGAAAACGGAAATCGCGTGACTGTTTTTTTTTTTTAATTAAGAAATATATAAAAACTGCATCCCGGAGTGTTACAATAAACACATTCGCTTTTTTTCTTTTCTAAATTAATAATTAAACATGTGAGATGATAATTTTTGCTTAAAATGTAACATTTTTTAAAATTTGTTCAACTAATTTACCATTATAATATGTAAATTACGATCAACGATATAATATATATCTATAATAATACATATAATTATCGTAATTTTTAATAGATATCTTCAATAAAGTTGCACAAACCTTTCACATTTGAACTGTTCTTCCGTTATTATTATCTTTGTTTACATTTTCAATCACTCACTATTAATTAGAACGAACAATTACTTATTGTGATATCTTCACAATGGCGTAATGCAATTTTTAATCATATTTTAATTTAAAAAATGACGTGATTTCCGGTCCAGACCGGAAAGTTCGTATATAGTTAATCAGCTTTTCATATCTGGTCTCGATTTTCATCTATCTAACTTTGTTCTCGAGATTTAAGGAAGGACAGACAGTGGGAATGTATAGGTCTGCAATTTGAAAAATGCAGCCTACTAAGTGTTAGAACAATGAAGAAAACAATTAGAAATATATTTTAAATTATTTTCTAACTTTCTGATTATCTAAAAAATTCGCAGGCAGCACGTGGATATTTAAATTTATACTTATTTCAGTTCTAATCGAGTGTTTTTTACAGCAGATATCAGTATAAACAAATGTTATTCAATCACGTTTATGTGTTACGAATATAAATACGTTCTTCTGATAATAAAAGATCCTTCTGTAAGTTAATTCTGTAAGAGATTATTCACAAAGCGAATTGTTTCATTTGATTCTATTGTGTTACTGTTTGAATGAAGTGGTTACAATTGATGCTACACCATCATCAAGACTTAAATTAATTGCGTAAATGGATAAGATAATATAGAAGATAAAGAAGATCGTGATCATCATATTCTACATTTCATTCATATTAATTTGTAAAGGTATATGAATTGTCATTAAAGTAGAACTGCTTGAAAGACACGTATTAGCTGTTAAATTCTGTGGGAAACTTTGAGATTGATAATAAATATACCAAATAATAAATAAAAAATAACGATCAAAGTGCAAGGAATTTGTTGTTACAACATTATTAAATTACCAAGTTTCATGAAATAATTGGTAATAACACATTGTTTAATGTAATAAATGACTTTTTAGCATTAATTTCATTGATGGGGAGGAGAAGCTGAAAATAAAAGTTGTTAAATAACACTTTATTTTTAAATAAAATTATTATTTTATTATTATTTTTACCTTAAATAAGACTTTAAATGATAAAAAAAGTTATAACCTTTTTATAAAGTGTTGTCAATTAACTCCATTTATTTAATTTACTAAATATAAAAGGATAATTGTCATAAGTAATAATAAGATGCATGTTTTTATTTAATTTTTAATTAATATACTAATATTTTTTTACATAATGCATTCATTATATAAATATATTAAATTGAGATTTATCATAAGAGATATATTAATTATTTTATGAAATAAAATTGCATTAAATTCATACTATTGCTGTTTCGGTCGACAGATGGAGGCAGAAGATGAAGTGATGCAGAGAAATTTTCACAAAGAGATTTTTTTATCTTAAAAAGTTTTTATTGTAAAAAATAATAATATACATTATATTAAAGATATATCAAATTCTAAGATTATATTTAAAAAATAATAAATTTTTAATTTTTTAACCGCAATGCTCACTTGCCATGTCCCTATTCCTGATTTTGAACTTATTGAACCCTACTTATTTTAGCATATTCACTTTAAATATAATAAAAATGCTTATAAAACAATTAAACATTGTTATTAATTTAATCATAGTATCTAAAAAACATACGAGTATTTTATTTACGTAATCCAAGATATAATGGCATACTCCGTACTAATTATTAAATTTATTTTATGTATCATGGTTTAAATAAATAATAATAAACGTCCCACGTTGAGGTATATATACAAACAAGCAAACACTGGATATTCTGTATTAATAAGTCAAGTAATTTAACGAAAATTTTCTATTGCACGGTGGTATAAAAAATATCGTTTAATGGTCATTTGCTATTGTACTGAATAAAAATATTTCTGTTGAAAATCAGCACGACATCGATTTATTTCTGTGACGAGAGAGCCACGGGCTTCTTATTATTTGGTCGACTGTAGCTCTTTTTATGACATCAGGTTCCAAAATACGAACGATCAGTGCATTGCATTCCATACTTATTTCTTTATTCAGTGAAGAAGGATAAGGAAAGCGACGGTCCAATTGACGTTGGATCATTTTTTGTGGATTGGAATCGTCGAATGGCATGGTACCTGTGACCATAATGAACAGAATGCAACCCATGCTCCAAACATCATTCATCATTGGATTATATGGGGTACCACGCAACAATTCGGGAGCCGCGTATGCTGCACTTCCGCAATAAGTTTCGCTGAGAACTTTCCTACCGGTTTTGCGATCGACTGAAAAAAAAAAACCATGAAATTCTTAGCCAAATTCCTATTTTGAGAATTTAGTGCCAATTCTAGACTTACTGCATTTTCGCGAAAAGCCAAAATCAGTTAATTTGATTACGTCATTGCTCGTTATAAGTAAATTTTCGCATTTCAAGTCACGATGGCTGATGTTCTTTTTATGAAGATAGTCTACAGCTTGAACCAATTGGAAGAAATATTTTCTGGCACGATCTTCTGGGACGAAACGATGATGCTAAAAGTAAATATAAATTTAAGAAAAAGATTACAGGTCACGTATCGTAATGATAAATAAACATCAAGCAACGAGTTGCGTAACATTCCCGGCAAAAAATATTAAAATTGTGGGTGGCGTCATCTCTTATGAGATTTTATTTTAAAAACTTTTACATTATTAATTATCATAAAATGACAAAAAGTTTAATTTTAAGGTTAGAGACGAGTTTTATAAAAATAATTGTAAATGCTAATAACGAGTAAAATCTTCATTAAGTCCATCCCCACTCGAGATACGATACGTGATTCTTTCTAGCTCTCCACCCCCTCGACCTTTGACCATCAAAATTTCATAGAATTAATGCTTCTAATACACAAACCTCCCTGCAAAATTTTAGAAATTTTCGACAAAAGACACAGGAGTTATTAAGCTTCAAATTGGGTGAATAAAATCGGGGCCCACACCTTTACATCTATACATACAGAAAAAAATCCCTTAATTTTTGCATTTCTCGACGTTTTAAGGCTCCCTGAGTCAAAGAAAAAAAATTCTTGAAGGGGTCATTTTTTGACTGAAGATCATACTTTCCCTCTGTTATATATAATATCCGGGAAAGTAATAAATGAAAAATTTACCATTATATGATTAAGTAGATCACCGTTTTCAGCTAATTCCATAATGATATAAACGTAATGGCCAAAGTCTATTATGCGTTTAATCAGGGCAATATGAGGATGCTTTATTTCAGATATAATTTCCAGCTCACGTGGTAAAAATTTATTAATATATTCCTTAGATTTTTTGTTTCTAGATATGATTTTAATTGCCAGTTTCTCTCCATTTTTTTCTGCTTTTCTAAAATTAAAATTAATTTAGGTTATTCGGTCCAAAAACCAAAACTTTACTGTTATAATTTGTTCGTTTAGAAACATTTACCTAACTTTACAATAACATCCTTCACCGATTATATTTCCTACTCGATAACCTTCCTTTCTTAGAAAATCCATTGGAGTAATCACATCCAAACAAGGACCACGAGAACTTTGGCCGGTAGATGACATGGCGCCACTTTCCCAATATTCTTCTTACATGCGAAACATTATTCAATAATAATACTGTAATAATAATAATAATAATAATAATACAGTAGTATTATTACGTATTATTTTATTGTTTATTTATTTTTATTCTTTCCAACTTGTAAAAGTAAGCACGTCATCAATTCAACCGGGTCAAGGGGTGTGCACAATGGTGTGCTGTGAGATCAGCATGTATTCTTTACATTATATACATTAAGATATATAAAATATAAGAAAATACCTCACAAAATAATTTAAGACAACCAGACAATCAAGGTTTACACCATACTCTTCTATTGTGTTGGGACATTATTGTAACTATTAAACTTTGGGAATTAAAAGTCGAGGGAATGGAAGTCTTGTGTCATATCTCCAGTAGGTTCGGACTGAATTACGATTTTACTCGTTATTAGCATATACAATTTTTTTATGAAACCCATCCTTACCTTCAAAATTAATAATTTTGCCATTTTATAATATAAAAAGTTTTTAACATAAAATCTCATAAGAGATGGCGCCACACACAATTTTAACTTTTTCCCCGGAAAAGTTACGTAACTCGTTGTTAAATTTTTTTAATAAATGAATAAAAATATTTTTTTTTAAAAAACTTAAAAAGTCGTTCTGTTTTAAAAATTAATAAAATGATTTTCATGAAATTAAATGATTTATTGTGATTTTTAAAAATTCGAAGGATTAGTACTATCATTTTCTAGTGTATATTATTAGTTATTAAACTAATTAGATCATTCGGAAAATTAAAGGTTTAAATTAAATTTTATTAAATTAATCGATTAACTGATGAAATCCTAAATGAATCATCTACCGGTAGGCTTTACAGCTTAATCTAGCAAAATAATCTAATGCAAAAGAATTTTTCAGAGCAATAATTAGTTTCTAACTTTTGACAACAAGATTTGTGAGGATAATTTAATCTTAAACCGTGTTCTCTTTGCATTGCTTTAATGTTACTAATAGAAATTATCTGTGTCCAAGTATTTCAGAGAAAAATAATTTTTAAAATTAAAAAAAACTAAAAGAAAACACAGGTGGGAGCTTCTGATTAAGCAAGTCTACTCAAAGATAATATTAAATATATATGTGCTTCAAAATTCGATTGGTACCAAGAAATAACCCAGAATTGAAACTTATACGTGAAAATTTAGCAAAAATTTTATTGGGCTGCAATCTGAAAAAATTATAGACCTATATCCCCACTGTCATCCCATTTGTCTGTCCTTCGTTAATTTTGAGAACGGAGTTAGATAGATAGAATCTGATAAAAGATATGAGAAGCATAAGAGCAGGAGGCACCGATTAACTATATATGAACTCCCGGTATAGACTGAAAGTTACGTTATTTTAATTGAAAAATTTTCCCTCAAAAGGTGTTAGATAGATCTCTATTGATAACAGAAAAAATATAATGTACAGGGGCGACGCAAGTCACTACTGATTTGAAGTGGAGAACATATATTTTAAATTAAATAAATTAAAAATTGCAGCCAGACATTGTGACGATGCTTTATTTATTTATTTAATTTTTACATAAATAACGTCTGAAGACCTCAGTTTAACATGACTCTTTAACAGTAGTAAAGGCTGTTACACTAAGAATAAACTACAAACAAAACGATTCAAAACTTTTTAAAAATTCAAAAAAAAAAAAAAAAAGTGTAAAGTCTATTGTAAAATATTTAAAACATTTTTAATATTTACAAATTTTTTAGATATTTTGTTGAAAGATTTTCCGATATGTAACTAAAAAGTTAATTTAAAAAAATCATAGAATATTTGCTTTTAATTCTGACGTCAACATCTAAATTATATTTAATACATAATAAATATCTTGTAGCGTAGAAAAACATATAAGATTCTTAAAGATCTTGGATTATACAGGTTGTTCTGCTCGAAATATCCAATTTGATATAGCTAAAAAAATTAACGATTAAAGATATAAGTTTACTAAAGATTTTATATGAGAGAAAAATTTATTAAATTTCATTATAACATTTCTATATATGCTGCAGCAATCACAACAATTATATCAAGGCATTAGGCAATTTCGTGCCGTGTACAGTACACTGCAGCATGCTCTCTCTCACTGTGTCAATGGTTGAAATGATGCACTCTCGAAGTTACATAAATCATATTTTTAATATAATCCCACAGAAAGAAATATAAGGAGAACAGTTAGGGAAATCTTGGCAACCATGCTATCGGGCATACCAGACCATGTCCTGCTCTTTCTCTTATGGCAAAGCCATGAATGAACATTAATGCTGAGGATGCGACTATGTAAATGATTGTGAAAACTGACCCAGAGAGAGAGTTCTGGACATTGTTTCCTAGCGTGTAGATAAAAAAAAAAAACACTCGAATGGTGATACATACTACAGGCAATAGCTACTTTATTTACAAAATAAGGACACAGTGCTGTGCTTTGTCTGCAACTTACTTTCCACCCAGAAATATAAAAGAGTTTAGAACTTCAAACTTTGAATATAGTAGACATTAGATCTGCAAGAGCATGTATCTTTGAAGTATTTATCGTATATATTTACGATATTGTACGTACTACAAAAGAATACAATTACTAAACATAAATAAATACACTAGTTTCATGACATGCCGCTAGAATGCACCACCATCACAAGGTCGATTCAACTGACTGCCGTCTGTTGATATTTTTTGTTAAAAATTACAGTATTTTTTAAATGTCATCATGACTCTTTGTTAATATCGAATTTAAATTCAGTAGCTTTATTCATTTACAATTTTTCGATTTATTTTTCGTTTATTAGAAATTTCAAAAAATCTATTTATTTACCTAATTTTGACTTATTGATACATACATAAAAGGTGAATTCAATGAATTCATTTGTCCGAATAATGAAGACTTGTTACGTCAATTTGAAGTCATTCTTACCGTTTTCTTAAAAGAAATGCACGATAATGACGTCAATTTGACGTAATATTTTTGTAAGTTTTATTTTAGAAGCATTTAGACTAAAACGAATTATCAAAAAATATTTAGTAATTTTCTGTGATTTTAGTGTAACTTTTAAAATTTTGGTAAATAATTATACATTTTTAATAATAATTATAAGAAGAAGAATGATTGAAAGTTTAAAATAATATTTAAAATTTACATTATAGTGAAATATTCTCAAAAAATTAATTTTTCAATTAAAATATAAAAAAAAAAAATTCATTTAGTAGAAAGAAATATTGTCCCATTTTATTGTCATAGACAATTTGGCAACGTAAAGGTCACTGATCTTGAACTAGGATAAAGGGGAGAAGTGAACCTTTTAATTTAGCATAAATTTTTCATTAATTATTGCAAAATATAGAAAATTTTGGAAACAATCAGATTGCATAATAGATTTTAAATCAAATTTTAATTTAAAAAAAACACATGATTTCCGGTCCAGACCGGAAGCTCGTATATAGGTGATGGAGCCTCCCTCCAGTATGAATTCCTCCTGTTTTCGAGATTTAGGAAGGACATCCGTCTGTCCGTCCTTCCGTTCTTCTTTAATCTCGGAGTTAAATAATCGAAAATTGAAACCAGATATAAAAAATTTAGGGGTCAGAGTTCAGGTTAATTATATACGAACTTTCGATAAGGACCGGAAGTCACGTGATTTTAGTTCAAAATTTACTCGAGAACGAAGTTACCTGAAAATCGAGATCAGATACAGAAAGCTTATTATTAGAAAATCGTAGTTGCATCACCTTTTCTTCTTTAGAATCAAACTTAATCTTTGCAAATTAAGAATGAAGATTGCATTAGAAGAAAAAACTAATAATACTGTATATTAACACTTATTACCTTATAATATGTGAAAAGTAAGTTTAAGATACTTAAATAGTGTTTAATGAAAGTTTTTAACGAAGGAAATATCGACAGCGTAAGTGTGTTTATGTAGGTTGTGTGTAAGAATTGTTGTGCAATTCATCAAACGAAGAGACATGTCAGATATCTCAAACTTAAATTAATTAATGTATCGATAGATATTATAATAAAAATGTCTTCAATCAATTTTGTCATAATAATATAAAATCGACTTTTCATTACAAAAGCATTTCGCTATTTGGCAGTTTTATAACACTAGTATTGTTGTAAACACCGCACTTCAGAACCAACCTGTTATCAACTGACTCGTAAGAATTCTCTCTTTTTATCACTCTTACTTCTTCTCAAGTAAGAAATTTTGTAATTATTTATATTTATATAATATACATTAGATAACTTATCTTTTGTTTGTATAATGCACAGTACAGTACATGTCTTTTGTTTATACAGGAATGTACAAAAACTTAATTCAAGGAAGAAGGACAGTGATCGATGTTGTTCCTTATAACGTGAGAACGATTCCTTCTACTATAGAAGAATTCTGGCCACTATTAAAAATATTAAATATTTGGGGAATGCACATCAGAAAGAAAAACATTCGTAGTAGAGCTATTCTAAGTTTCTTTTTGAGCATTATTGTTAGCATGCATTATATTTGGGTTGTAATTTACATATCGTCTCTTCACACGTCGGTAGCATTAGTATTAGATAATGGTATGTACGCATTATCGGCGGTTGTCACCTGTTTTTCCATATGCCATTTTCATTACAACCGCCATCGAATTCGCAAAATATTAGAAAATCTTCCATGCGTGAACGATATTGACACTAAATTCGTAGTATCGAGAATGATAGGCACCATTTTCTTTTCTCTTACTTTCTTTGTCAATTCCTTTTGTCTACTGCTAGCAGACCCCGAAACGTTTGTGAATTTCTTATTTTTTGGAATTTTACCTAAACCATTTCCTAGAATTTATTGCATTTTCATTTTACTTATACATCAGACATTAAGAGCAATCTTGGTTAAAATTCCCGAAGGGTTGCTGTATGTTATGTACACGTCCTTGTGTAGTAAACTGAAGAAAGAATTTCGTGCTTACAAGCAATGGCTGAAATCGCAATTCACCAACGACGATATCTATCGAATGAAATATCAGGATTTAATTCATTTATATAGAAAATTCTGCGAATCCACCAAAGCTATAGATGACGTTTACTCTCCTCTGGTCATGTGGTGGTTCTTATCTTTCGTCAGTTTAATTATATTTAATATCTATGACATGACTTTAAATCGTCAATGGAAACAAAACTTTTCTTCCATACTTTTCTTAACATTTTACTGTGGAACATTTTTGGATATGACGTTAAATGCCTCTTTAATTATTCAAGAGGCTGAGGAAATTACTACAATTTTCTCTCAGTTTTTGTTGGGAAACAAGGATAAATTAGGCAACGACAGTATTATACTGTATCTGAAAATTATTCACGAGCAACCTTATTTGACGGGGTGGAGAGCGTTTATTATAAGTAGAAGCATCATTTTAACTGTAGGCAGCATGGTACTGACTTATTTAGTTGTAGTTTATCAAGTAAAATAAATACTAAATTTATTTATTTGTAGTTACAAGAGAGTTTCTTTTAAATTATTTAAAATTGTAATAAAAATAATAAAAGAATTAATACAGATATAATTGTATTATTTATTATTTAACAACCACTATAATAGTTTTTAAGCAATAAATGTTAATTAATTTAATGCTAAGAGTTCATTTTTAATATTAAAACGTGTTTATAGAGTCAAACCTGTGAACAACGGCCACTGACGAAAACATTAACAAATGGCCGTTTTTAGAGGTTATTTTATGCATTTACAAGTGACTCTTTCAGGTGGTCTTTATTAGAGATTCTTCTTATACAACTGAAACTGACAACACCTCTAAACAGCGGCCATTTTTTCAGGAATGTTTCTTCATGATGCATAAAATAACCTCTAAAAACAGCCATTTTTTTATGTTTCTACCCACATTTCTACTTAAATATTAATTAAGTACTCATTAATTAATATTAATATTAATTAAAATTAAAATAATTTTGCATTTTCTTTAATATCGAGTTTATATTTATGTAAATATTACTTAAAAATCAACAAAGAGATTGAGTTTTGAACTGAAATTTTAATGATATTGTAAAGTTTTATTATTATTATTTAATGGCGTACATATTTATGTAGCAATTAATATTAAGCAATATAAAAAAAATTCGATAATCTGAAATTTTTTTTGGATATTTTAAGTTATAATTACTTTAAAATTTGATTTATAAAGTACTATTGATAATAATCATACATAAAATACTACAGAAGAAAATTAATATTGCAAAGCATTAGTGTATAGAGGAAAGGTAATCACATATAATTATGTAATTATATAATGCGTATTTTTCTTAATGAAAATTAAAATATTGCAAACTACTCTAATTGAAATAACAGCTTCATATAATATATAATATTATATGCCACTTATCATTATTTACATTATTAATGATGTCCATCAGTTCAATGAACTAATTGATAACCAGAATTTATATTATTTTACTGAAAATTTAGAAGAAATATTAAGATTTATATAATAATACACGGAGACATTAAATCTATTATTAATTGCTTCAATAAAATCTAATTTTTCAATAAAATATATCCATTATGAAACGATTAATATAATCTATTATCATAATTACAGCAATACGGTGACGTAGAATTGAATATTTTGGAATATTATTGAGAAAAATACGAAGGTTTCAATATTTACAATGATCTTTTTGATATATATTCATAAATATTAGCGCAGGTAATGCTCGATTCTACAAAATCGGATCCCTCTATAATCAGTGATTTTCCAATTACGGATGTTGGACCAGAAAGTGGAACATTGGAAGTTGTGAAAAAGTATCTTGCAATTGTACTCTCGTTGGCAAGATACTTGTAAATAGGAACATCAAGACGGGTTATCTTGTGAGAAAGATCCCCTAATTTGCATCTATATGGATTCTCTCGAGAGCATTGGCAAGCGTATGATCCACCCGAAGCTACATAATATGGATCGTAAACAGGGCCAGCAGTTTCACAATACGTACTACTGTACTCGTTTCCTGTTTCTACAGCTCTTTCGGCAATGTTCCATCCATGGTTATACGTGGTTGACTTTACATCATTTGCCGAATGAGATAATTCTACGTAAACTGAAGTATCCGACATTGGATTATCTTTGGCTTGGCGAAATATGACTTGTCCTTGTACAGGGTGTACAAATGTACTGAATGCAGTGACGGTTTCGCCGTTTAATTCAATATTAGCACAAGATAATGGGCTTCCATCCGGATAATAGACTACTAAAGCTCTACCTATAACGCTATGGATACCGAAGAGAGTCAATTGCGTGTCATAGACTTGAAGGAAGTGCTTCTTTCGATTCTGCAAAGAGCCATATTTACCACTGAGATCTCCAACTGCGTATTGATCCATACTACCGGAACCGGGTTCGGGAATATTTTCCGGTTGTACTTTCAGGGGATTGTACATGACTTTTGCAATGTTTGGACACGAAAACGACTTCTTCCCACGATGAATAATTGGCAAATCGTCAATGCCAAAACTGTAAGCCCTCTGTCGAAGATTATCTAAATCGATTGTCACTAGAGTTGGATCGATGGGCGATTCCTGTGCGAAACTGATTTCTCCAGATATGCTGGAAATAAATTTGGCACTGGCTATTTTTGTAACCATGGGTAACAATCTTCCACAAGCTATCACTTGTTCGGGTTTGCTGTCAGAAAACAAAAGAAGATAAATGGTTCCCGGTATGGATTCTAAAGTTACAACATCTCCCAAATTATGAAAGGTGAGACCAGCTGTTACACCAGGAGAATGCCCAACTGCTAAATAATTAGTATCTCGAGGAAAAGATGGAAGAAAAGTCGAAGACAGAAGACCAGAACATCTTGAAATTTCGTGCCGGTGACTGTCTTGAAGACTGTCAGTTTCTGCCGTTCTTACAAGAGACCATCTACCAAATTAATTATCGAAATTAATGCATTTAATAATCTCAATTATAAAGTAAAAAATAATATAACTTACTCGTGAGCGGTTGTCCTTCTAGTTCCATTTACATAATATAAATTGGAAAATAAATAAGTGCCAAATTTAGTTTGTCGTACAAAAACTTCTCCTCCGAGAGGTGTGTAAAAAGTGGCTTTGTAGGTCTTAATTCTACTTGTGGGTCTTATAGTAGCGCAAACTATTTGACCTCTTTCGACTCCTTTCAATACTAAAGTTCGTCCTACTATAGAATCGGAACCATCTAGTTTAACTTTAGATGAAAACATGGCATCTTGACCCGATTTCAAATGTCCATGAATGGGAGTGAAGTCATAAATACTGCAAAAGGATAGAAAAAAAAACACAGTTATAGGTGTATATTTATTCGTGATTTAAACTAACTTTACAAGATTAAACTTCCAGGAAGTAAGTTTAAAATAAACAGGAAGAAACATAATTAACTAAATGAAGAGAAAACAGAAAAATTAAACAGGTTTGAAAACCGGAATGTTATTTACTCCAACTTAGTTGTTTATAAATAATATGCAGTATGATTATAATTTATTATCTTGCATTTTATTTCCTTTTTCTATGTATTTAATTCTCAATAAAATCAAATAAAGAATAAATAAATAGATAAAAGTCATAATAAAGTAATTAAATGTGTGTTACCTTCTTCCTATATTTTTTTCTTTGCAATCTTCCCGGGTACTTCCTGTTAATGGGAATTGATAGATCATCCATTTATAAACTTCTCCATAAGAATTTCCGTGAAGTAAAACTCGGATTGTAACACCGGATCCGGAATTATCCGGGAAAAATTCGATGTTGCCTTGTAAACCGTCAGAATTAATGAGTGCCACTAAGCTTCCACCATTAGTTTGGCCAACTAAGAAGAAAATTACAAGTAATTTTTATAATTATATTTATTCTGTACGCTTATTTTTCTAAGAATTAATGCCGTTAGTATAATTTTAATTATATTTAACAAGGATCTAATTGAAATTAAACAGCAATTGATGATGGCTCATAGTTTCTTAATAACAATAAGAAATGTATAAACTTATTTAAAGTTAATAAAATTGCGTGACGAGTCTTTGGACATGTGACACGTCTGTGGAATGTAGAAAAGGTTGAATTCCACCCCTGACATGTCCTACATTGAAAAGCCGGCTGTAATGAAAACAGAGAAAACGAGGACAACCTCCAAAAATTTTAATTTTATCTTTAACTGAGGCCTCATAACTGAGGAGTGGGGTATAAATACTGATATATAATTGATTTCGGAAGGTTTAACTGTAAATATTTTATAATTTTTCTTATAGAATTTATTATTCTTTATCAAGTTCATCGAAGGTTGTCGTCGAAAATCCTCATTACAACCTTACGAAGGACAATTAAAAATTGAGATCACAGTTATAATTATATTATTAATGGTAAAAATTCGGGGAGAAAAAGAGAAATTTTTACTCAGCCGTTTATAATAGAACCACTTTACATAAAAATAGCAAAATGTATTGTTATTATTTTAATAATATACATAAATTTAAATCTGTTCCTATGTTTATAAGTCGATGGAAAGAACTAAGAAATCAGGAAATAACCATTTTCTAGTATAACATTCAGCCTTGTGGAACAAAATACTGTTTTTTAAACACGAGAGTACCTGCTTGAAAAGTCGAAGGTGAATGCTCTCTTCGATAGAAGAAATAAAAAAAAAAAAAATATATATATACATTTTAAATTCAAAATAATTGCCTATAAAGTTGCTTAAATGTTAAATTATATTATTTTTAAACACTTAATTATAATTAAAATCAACCTTAAAATGTGCCGAGTGTTTATTGCCCATAGAGAAATTAAATAATCATAAAATCTGATGAATCTGAAAGTCGTTTATCTGGAATATTTTGGTAGTAAATTAATTACAGGAGTAATGATGCTATCTCTATGAAGAATTCGGATTCTAGATGAATTCGAATATCATTCTGATGGATGTTTTCGAATTAGAATTAGGTCAAGGATGAAAGAAATCTGGTTCTACTAGAAATCCATAAATCGAAAGTACAAACAACTGATTTTATTTCTTATTAATAGGCATCTTCAGGCTACGAAAAAAACTGTTGAAAAATTTATATACATATAAAATAGATTCTTTCGTTTTCAATTTGCAACTCGGAAAAAACATTTTTTAAAATGCTATTTTCCTAATCATGTGTCTGCAAAGAGTTTTTCAAAGATTTTTATTGAAAATTTTTGCATGTCAACGAAATTCATTCTATAGAAAATTAGCCTGGAGATAAATTAATCGGATGTAGTTTCACGAAATGGTTTTCAATTCTGGAGAATTGACCTACTAAGCGAAATGATCAGATACAAATCTGAACAGGAAGCGTTTAGAAACGTCCTCTAAACTCGTCGCAGGTTCAAAGGTCACTGCGTGGTTTCCACTTCCACACGCATCCAACAGAGAAAGTCACTGAAGAAATCAAATGAGTGTATTGAACTCTACAATAAAGTGAGCAGATGCCCCAACTAATTTTAGGAAATTTGACCTTATATATATATATTTTTTTTTTTTCTGGTAAAAAGTGATAATAACCTCTATTTTCAGTGTACAGTACGTGTCACACGGTTTCCTTCACTTAAATGTAATTGAACTTTCATGGTCTATTGAAGAAATAATAACCTTTATCGTCTTTATCATAATATAAAATGATAATAACAAGAAATTAATCGATAAATTTAATATTTAGAAGAATATTTCATTATCTTTCGCGTATAATGCGTACCAATAATAAATTGAAATAGCGATTAAAATAATTTAGTAATTAATTAATACCCGATAATTAGTAGCACCCCAATGTAATCCAATGGTTGTTTGGCTTTACAAATTTATTGGGTTTCATGATGTTTATGCAATTGCAGCAATTTAACCTACTGTATAAAGATACAGATGAAGATACCAGTGAAAAATATACAATTTATATGTTACATATTGTATATCTCTCAGTGATATCTTCATCTGTATCTGTACAGGTTAAACTGTTGCTATTGATGAAGAATTACTTAGTTTTATCATCACATTTCTGTCGTAAATTACTGAATTTCATTTTTTTGGCCTATTTTTAAAAGACGCCTCGTCTTGACAGGAAATATGAATAAATATATTTAGATTTGTTTTACAGAAATGCTTAATTTTATTATCAAGTGTGGCATCAACATAGGGGGTAGTCTAAAAATTGGTGACAAAATGTGCCAGAAAAGGGGAGGTAGATAGTCAAAAAAAGACTTATAATTGGTGACATCATATTTGAACAACCCTTTATATGTACTCAGAGATGTAAAATTCAAGTCTGAAGCACAATATTTTAGCCAAAACACATAATCAAAATAAAAACAAACAAACTGACCAATTTCTCTTCAAATCTTTGGATATTATGATATAATAGATACACTAACAAAATTCTATCATAAGATGAAAAAATAAAGGGATTCCCTACCAGATTCTTCCATGTTGCATTTGAAGGGCACAAGATTGCAGATTAAACATTAGTTTGAAGTTCAATACACCTAAACGCCATTATTATAGTGTATTATGTATTACACACAGTAACTGATTATAAGATACAAGTTTATTTGTGATGTTTGGAACTATTATTTTTTTATGGTTACTTTACGATACAATTCCTTCATATGACTAAAATTTTCTATTGTCAAAAGAACTACTTGCAATTTACTAGCAACCATACTACCTTGGAATTATAATATTTCAATAGCACCAATAGTGGATGTTATTCTGAACATCCTAAATTTTTGGAGAACAAAATTAGCTTATAAACAGAATATTTCTTTATATATTTCTCACTATACAAGTCACTTGCATCTTACACATTATAGATCTTCAAAATTCCTATACTTTGTGAATCACTTCAGGAGCATCTTTACTGTATTAAATGTCAAATTTATCTTGACATTTTTTTGACAACATGTCTGAGGAATGAGTGATGACTAGCATATGACATCACTTTGTATCTATTTCACTTGTATCGTTATTTCCTTTATGTCATTTCTCATCTTCATGCATGCTTGCTGCCTTATTTGTTTGACATTATATTCAGCAATACATAAATTTAAAATAAAAATACTTAACTGAATACATAAATTATTAATTGTATTATTATTTTTGATTTTTTGAATATTTTATTATGATATTATTGTTATTTTATTGTTTATTAGAATAATAAAAATATAGTGATTGATTTATTAATTAAATTTATTATATAGACTCATAGTAAACTTTTTATCATTTGTGTTGCTTACTAATTCAAATTTAGAGAACTGAACTATTAATTAAATTTACTGACCATCTACTTATATTATTAAATATCTCTAATTAGGAATATACTGTAATTTTCTAACATAATAGTTACTTTGGCCTCATTGATTCATTTACTAACTGACATAATATTTGAGCAGCAGATTACAAACAAAAATGAAATTTTACAGTTAAAAGAAAATATCAAATATATCATATACACTTGAACAGATACACTATGAGCTTACTTTTTTGGGTATATGAGTCTATCCATTTAGAGTATGGATTTATTCAAGTATGTAGGTTTATTTTTATTAAAAGTAGTGTGTTAGTATGAATAGTCTCAGNTAAAAAAATATTGGAATTACTTTTATATCCACAAAGTATTTTGGAAAGAATTAATTCTAGTTTATATAAATCGGATTATGTACCAATCTCTCTATAAAAATATTTCTGTTTTTAGCTTACTTATAAGAAACAATTTAGCTTGCTTACAACAATATGATCCAACTTTCATTCTATTAAAGTTTTTAAGAAGTTTTCAGTTAATTTCTTCCTCATTCGAGTTTCTTCTTTTTATTTATTTTTTTAATCTTTCGTGCTCTTTGTTTTTATACACTAAATGGACAATAAAAGTAAACTAAATCCGTCTTGTGGTGGATTTATATTATCTTATTATCATTAATAAATTGGCTAGGTTAAATTCTTTTTTATTTTGATTGTTACTTAATAATGTAAAATATATTTTATACTATATTTAAAGCTTGCTTCTCTTTGCTGCATTATATAAAGTGGTTGAAAAGTAACTAGGTATTGGAAAATTACTGTAGTTTTAACATTTATAAATAAAAAGTTATGAAAATTATTTATCACGTATAGTATCAAATGGAAATACGGATGTATACCATAAAATTTAATGTGGGCACTGGCGCGGTGCCATACACCAAAGATACCTTTTCCTCACATCGTGATGTGAATGGACGATCACTTCTCTGTTCGTCCGCAACCGAATCTGTGGTCAATTTAGCTTCGAATGACAATTCTTGATTGTTTGCAGACGAATTGTGAAACAAAAATTTTTTTGCCGTACGCAACCAGCTCCGTACATCAACCACTAATTTCCACATCTTATAGCGTGCAGCAGCAATCTGTGCTCTCTCCTAAACAGACAAGAAGTCAATCATGTTTTTTTTTGCCACTGCATATGCAGCCTTTCAATATCCACGCCACCAATTCGAAATTATAAACTATCATTTATTGTTGCACATGCATACATAAATTTTATTATGATAGTATTTTTATTACAAAAATTACAGCGATTTATTAATGTCTAGTTACTTTACACCCAGCGGCGCAGAAGGAAGCAAAGAGAAGCAAGTTTTAAACATAACTTAAATTATTTATTATTAATTTTATTTGATTAATATTACAGAAGTAAATATACGATAAGATATTAAAATAAGATTGTTTTTAAATTATCTTTCCTTTAGCAGTTTAATTGGCATAGGCCTATTGAATTGACCCACGAACTTAAATAAAATGAAATTTGACCTCAAAAGAAACTGGATTGCTAAAAGATAATTTATTACAAATAGTTGCCGTAATAAATATTAATTAGATATTATATTAAATATTTCATAGCATGTAAGTTATATATTATATTCTATATTTTTACATGATATTTACGTATAAATAAGTGTTAAATTCGATTATTATCTAGTTAACTTTTGAAAGAATAAATTTAAGAAATTTCATATAAATCTTGGATTTTTAGACAGTTTATTTTGTTTTTTATAAAGTATGGTTTTATAAAATATAATTATTTAGTTTAACGCTTAATTCCTGGACCTTTTAAAGGCTATCCAATGCTAAAATGGAGCATAGATATGTTTATAATTTTATTAAATTAAATACTTCTGAGCTAAATTGCTCAATATTTTAATATTTTTCCTCAAATGACTTATAAAGATAAAATCTATTAAAAAGCAATTTAATAAATACGCAAATTATTAATATTTTATGCACTAAATAATCCTTGATTTGATTTTTAAGTATTAAAACATTCATTTTACTTGTTTTTTTCTTAACTTTTTCTGAATGTTTACGCTTAAAAATTTAATAAATTCGGAATATTTTGAAAAATGATCCACTACATACATAATTTATAACATATTAATTTATATTTTAATAATATAATGTATATACATTATATTATTTTATTGTTATGGGTTTCATTCTTATGCAGGAGGGTGAAAATCTTTTGTCTCAATCAGACTATTCCTAATGTAATTAAAATAAATAAATATTAGTTTATTTATTTATTTATATTATATTTTTATTGTTACGCTGGAGAGTAGAAATCTTTTGTCTATTTTCCTAATGTAGGTTATACTTTAGTTTGAACTCGGCGAGATTGTCGCAGCGATATTTGTTACCTCGGAGAGATTTAGTAATATAAATATTCGTTAAAGATTTCTATTATGTAATTTAATGATGATTAATATCCTTTCTCTAAATTTTATTTTTGATTTCCTAGTGATTTATATTATCATTTAAAGCGGTTATATAGCTGGCGAAAGCGATTTGCGATGCGACGTGAGTAGCGAGTCGTATTATCTTTTGGAGAAAAGCAGCGGTAAAATGCTGTTTTTAAATATATATAAAATTAATTAAAGTAGAGAAATATATAATATAATCATTCTATTTATATTTTAATAATATTAATAATAAGTAAAATAATCAATTTACCATCTCATTTCGTTTATTTTTGCAATGTCTATAGGCCTATATAATTTTGTCAGCGATATTGTCTTTATATTCTGACATAATTTTTATCTTCGGAATATTTAGGTTAACACTTCTTTGTCTTCTGTTGGTTTCTTTATTTAATAATAGCTGAGATTCCGTGACGATTTGGACAAGTAGCGAGCGAGTGACCGAATGATGAATGCGATGCTATACTTTAGTCGCTTGACGCTGCGACTATATCCAATCGGTTTTAATATAAGCAAGAGCGAGAAATTCTCATCGCATTGACAAATGTCGAGGCGTGTTTTCGATAGTGAATGCGACAAATTATTAGCGATTATCGCAATTTTTTTCTCTTTTCTCGAAAATAACTGGATACGTAAAACCTCCTTTGTAATGTTTATGATGTTTTGGCCTATTTCGAGTTACTGATGTACGAGATAGTGTCAAATTTTTGGCATAGGTTTTATTACACATTACACAGAAACTCTTTTACTACATCACCTTCAAAGTAGCTTGAAACTGTCGCTGCGACTATACACTTGTCAGAATCCATATCACTTGTCAGCAGTCTTAGAAATGACTTCTTTAAGTACTTTCATTTATGCTGATCTTTCAATTTTAAGATCAAGGAAGATAGAAGGGATGATCAGAAGCAAGATCAGGGAAGTAGGGACATGGAAAGGCATTGCAATATCTTATTTCAGATTTGTTGACATATTTAAACTCTAAAATGAATACCAAATTAGTGTACAGCAGGAAATAAATTTTTAGTATTTAATCAATATTCATAGACTTTAATTTCGAACACTTAACACATATTTTATAATATTAACGTGCAAATACTTGAATATGCAATATATCCCACTTATGGTTATATGAAATGCCATATTTCAGTATATATTTTTTATTATCCGTTTCGGTATGATATTATATACTTTAAATTACACTTGAATAACTTAAATACAATATATGACACTGGGCTTAGGTAATACGACTTTTTCTGGGGGTCAGTTAGGTACTGTACATAACTGATTTTTTTTTTCAAGTGTTTCCGTCCTGTGAGTACTAAGAGGGCCGTTTTAGCATGCCGCACTGTAGGTTCGGCCAGGCCCACATATCCAGAGCAGTAAACAGGAGAAGC
The DNA here is from genome assembly GCF_000671375.1 of Centruroides sculpturatus. NCBI lineage: Eukaryota > Metazoa > Arthropoda > Arachnida > Scorpiones > Buthidae > Centruroides > Centruroides sculpturatus. Next base: position 728,269 of record NW_019384458.1, read on the forward strand.
AATATTTGTATTTACAATAAGTATCGTTTTCTCTGTTAATAAGGACAGGAGAGAATTTCTGTTAAATTATTACCTGGTTATTATTAAATCACTATTTGACATAAATAAATCACTGTAAACAATGGCTTATGCCACAAGGGTAGATCGTATCACTGAACAAAAGTTTAATTGAATTGTCTAGTTTATATTATGTTTCATATCGTGATTCTAAAAGTTCTAATGATCTTTTATTTTTATTTTCGTTAATTCATTTTTTTAGCTTGAACTGCTTTATTCTTTGTTTGCTACTAAATTTACAAAGTCACGAAACATTATGTAAAACGAGCAACTATTTATTGTGACATCGTCACAATGCCGGGTTGCAATTTTTTTAATCATATTTTTTAAATTTATTTCATTTAAAATATATGCTCTCCACCTAAAATTAGTAATCTTGCCCCTGTACAGTATATAATACTTTTCCTGATAACAACAGAGTCATGCTATCATCTATCTAACTCCTTACAAGAAAGAAATTTTGAATTGAAATAACGTGACTTCTGATTTGTATTAGAAAATTATATACAGTTAATCGCAGCTTCCTACCAATATAGTTTCCATATATGGTCTTGACTTTTATCTATCTAACACCGTTCTCGAAATTAAGAAAAGACAGACAAACAGATGAACAACAGTGGGAATTTATCAGTCTACGATTTTTTCAAATTGTAGTTCAATAATATCAAAACTTTTATGCAATAATTTAATTAAGAGTTTTTTTTATAAAAAAGCTTAAAAGAATTCATGATTTTCTTTAAAAATTCCTATGTTTCAAAGAATTTTCAAAGAAATTTTTAAATCAGAATTAATTTTTTTTAAGTTCGTAATTTTAAATAATATTATTGCTTATAGAAATCTTAGCAATTCCTAATATAACATTTAACGTTACTAATTATTTAAAAAAATTAATATGGATTTATAAATCAATTTTAATTCGTAAGTCTGTAAATATAAATATCCTTGGCTTTGTTGTAAAATATTTAACATATATTCTGCAAATATTTTCTAAATTTATAATAAATTATTTCATGCTACTTAATCGAACGATGAGCAATTACCCTTCAGATATCAGTTTTATTTGGATAATGTATTTTTAAATAATAAGTTACATTCAAGATCCCGAATTTACCTTATTAATACAATGTTAAGGACATTTCATTTTTGCTGCATCATCGTATTATATCCTTTTCATAATTCTGAGAAATGAGTTCTCAGGAACTCATTTCTCAGAATTACGAAAAGGATATAATACAGAAACTGTTAACACCTATTCATAAAGCAAACAATTCAAGGCTTCATACAAGGATATGAACATTGAATTAATATTGGAAACGTGTCAATTAATACTGATATTGTAAAACTATACACATACAAAAATATACAAGGCAGTAAATTACTTATATTTTAAACTGTTTACTTTTACATAACAATTTTTCATTACGTCTTAAGAACACTTAATTTCTTGTTAAAGAAAATAAGAAGCATAAAGAAAAATTTACTTTGTTAAACGAGTGTAGAAAAGAAATTTTTATTAATAAAATAAAATTCAGAAAAATAATTATTTTGTCTTTTTTTTTATACTTTTCTTTCTTGTTTTCATTCCAGTCGCACTTTTTGTAATTTCATCCATCAGTTTGGCCTTGGATCTCTATCACGCATCAATAACAATGCCAATTCTAGAACTGGATACACTCCACTTTAAGTGTCATAAAATAACATTTTACATTAAACAATTTTAAAGATAAAAAACACTGACATAAATAATATAATAAACACGTAATTTATTTTCGTTTAAAGTAGCATTTACAGAAAAATGCAATTACATAAAAACACAGATTACGCTTTTATGTAACAACATTTTGATTTCAAGGCTAACAGCAACCTTCAAATTCCTTAATGACCATATCTATTTTAGATTTGTTTAGGACTTATATCTTTAAATGAATTATTTATTTCTGTTGTTTGAGGGATCAGCGAACGTGGCCTGAATCGCCGGATTGATCTTTGCTGTTCATTAGTGAAGATGAGCCTCATTTGGATTGGTTAGAAGGGATTGTAGCTACGTTTTAACCTTGAAAATTTGATGTATATGTAAACAAATTCCATTTTAATGGAGGTTAAATACTGACAGTTTCTTTTGTGATTAAATTATTCAAATATATGTTAAGACAATTTTGTTAAAGGTATAAAAACAATTGTATACTAATATGTTAATTAAAAATTTAAATATCAATCAGGTATAGAATTATTGACAGAAAAATTTATTTGAAAATATTTAATTTACACTATTTTATAAATGGACTTTCGACATTGGGTTTATACCGCCTGGAAGTTGTATTTACATACAGCATATATAATTGTGTATATGTTAACAGATGAAAATAAATAAAATATTAGCATATATTTTAATGTACTCAATATTAATATTAGCCAAACATTTAATTCTTTCTTGGACACTTTTTAAATTATATAAGTCTACCATCTATTAGAAAAGTTCATTGTGCCTTTTAGTGCTTAAAAATTCAGTACAGGTTGAACCTCTTTAACCCGGCATTCTGTGGTCCGGCAATTCCCACGATTCGGCACGTTTTAGATTTGCCACCACTAGTTTGTACATTTGTTATGTCTAATTATGTGATTAAAAGAATATTAAGAGAAAGCCAAAGTACCAGAAACAAGCTACTCTACTACAGTGGTTGAAGAAGGTCGATAATGACTCATTCCAACGTAGAAAACCCACTTTGCTGCACCTCTTCTCTTGTAGAAATCCACTTTGCTAAATCTCTTCTCTTGTAGAAAATACACTTTGCTGCACCCTTCAGGTACTGTACGTGTGTATCAGAGCACACGTACCTGAATGGGCATAGAAACTAATGATCCTGCATACCTTGAAGACACTGCTGACCCTACTGACTTCTGATGTAATCTGAAGTAATAGAGGAATTAAAAGTATTTTGGTTCGGTCTTTATATTACACGAAACAATAAAAAGAACTTGTTTTGAAAGCATTAATAGTTGTATTTTCCTGAAACTTTGTTTTATCTTTTATCAAATGTAGAACAAAGCTTTAGGAAAATACAACTATTAATGCTCCCAATATATATATATATATATACTGCAATACGTGTATAAAATAAGCTTATGGTTATGTAGATGGTTTCCTTAGAGGTTTTAAAGGTGAATTTCTGTAATTCGGCAATGGTCAGATCCCAAGATCGTCGGATTAATGAGATTCAACTTGTACTACACCCCCTCGTTCCGCTTTTTGTTTCAATTAATATCATTTAAATTAATTTTTTACTCGTTATTTTCTGAAGTAAACTTCTAATTTTATCGAAAACATTCATAATTAGATTATGAACTTAGTTTTTGCATTATTTATTAAAACTATTAAAATTTTATAGAATATTATCTAATTGCGTATATTTTAAGCAACTTTCTACATTAAAAACAATAATAAATCATTTAATGCCGTAAAAAGTTTAACGAGTATGGATGTATGCAAACAGGGAAAATTAATAAATTCAATTCTTATAGAAACAAGTCAATTGATAAAAAAACCATTTTAGATAATGTTGTATAGGGAATACCAAAATTCTCAACGAATTTTAGTTCTATTTGTTTTTAGTTTAAGCTTCTATAAATTTAATTTATCAAAATTTAAAGCAGATGAGAAATAGAAAAATCAAACAAAAGTTATGAGGAGACTCACTTAACGACAAATAAACGAACTTTTTTCAAGTATCCAGAATTTATCTCTGTTTACAGAACGTTGTATCAACTATTTAAATGAAATTCCTAAAACTATGAAGAAAAATAAACAGAAAAATAGCAAAAATATTTTAAAAATTTGTAAATGTTAATTGGGCTGAAATTTGAAAAAATTGTAGACCTATAAATTCCCACTCTCGTCCATCTGCCTGACTGTCCTTCCTTAATCTCAAGAATGTAGTTAGACGTAAGTCGAAACCATATATTGAAAACTTAGGTTAAGAGGTCCCGATTAACTGCACATGAACTCTTGGTCTAGACCAAAGTCATGTGATTTCAATTCAAAAATTTCCTCTTGAGAAGAATTAGACCGATACGACTCTATTGCTAGCAGGAAAAATATTATATACTGTACAGGGGCAAGACGCTACTACTGTAATTTGAGGTAGAGAGCATATATTTTAAATTAAATAAATTTAAAATATGATTAAAAATCGCAGCCCGGCATTGTGACGATGTCCCGAGTCTTCATCCCCTTTATGAAATTGAAATTGTGACGATGTCGTCACAATTAATTTCTCGTCATATTTGTAATGAAATTGTTTGTACAATTGTTAATTTGTATCTATATAACTGATTGACAGTCGATATATTGTATATTAAATTCGAATTAATTATAATAAACCTGAAAAAGTATTTTCAGCTGATAGTGTTGGTGAAACAAGACTAACCAGATTTATTTGGTTGTTTTTAACACGTATTAAGTAATGTTAAAAAAAGAAAATTTGCAGGAACTTCCCTCGTAATAAGTGAGTATTAAAAATTACAAAGAATTATGTATAAATTTATGAATAATTCCTTATTGAAAAATCATTATGTAATTGCTTCACAATATAAGAAAAATGTAATATTTCCGATTATTGTACTAAGATAAGCTTTGCATTTAAGTTCAATTTACGATATAGTTTACACGATAAAAATATTATTTCATCAATAAATGCTTTGTGAATTGCCTAGTATCATTACAAATCTTATGTTTATGGAATGGCATCCTGTGCTTTTGGTTCATTGCAACCGACAATTTTAATGCATTATCTCGTATACCGTTATATCATTATGTGGGAAGTCGGCGAGGTATATAAAACGTATTGAGAGTGATGCTGTCACATATGACATCATTGATGACGCAAGTTAAGTCGTTATTCAAAGTATAATTATAATATAAAGTGTAGATTTGGTCGAAATTTGAATCGTTATCAAAGATCGTGTCTAAGCGAAACTAACAAGTACGTGTGACACATTCGATTCACTGATGTCATACTGCTGTATAGACTGATCATTAAATTATGTATGGTTTTTATAAATGAGTCATTATTTTCTGTTAAAGTAATATATATATATATACACTATATATAATGGCAGAATGGCCGAATAGTTAAGGTGATAACTACCGCTCTGGAAAGCCCGGGCTTGAATCCGGACGGATCCAAAAACCCATCCGGACATATCGGGCCCCGTTCATACCCATCCGGTCTCACCATTGTAGACCTAGCCGAACCCATAATGAGCTTGCTAAAAACGACCATCTTAGTGCCCACAGGACGGAAAGAGATTGTGGTTGCTAAAAGAGAGCTTCTTTTAGCAACCACAATCAAGATATGACACGTAACTCCCCAGCATTCCTCGTATCATCATCAAAATTTAATAGCATCAATGCCAAATTTCGTTTCTTAATCTTTACCCCATCCCTTGTAGTATGACGTGTTGGTACGGTCATACTACAGCCTTGTTGGTAGTATGAACGGTCTTAGGCGGTATTTTTCCTAATAAACCAATTTTAGCACCTAGAATATTTTACTATAAAACCAAAAACGCGCGAAGTGGCTGCAACAGCGCAAGAGGTAAATTGTAAATTGCCTCAATTTATTATTTTTCGGCATCGAGATGTTTCTTCTTTTCTTGAATAAATTGACGCAGTTTTCATTATATAAACATAGAAAAACGATATGAAATATATATGAAAGTGTACACTATTCTGACAAAATGAATACACCTCAAATTATAGAAAAAATTAATAAAAATACTGTATTTTTATTATATAATGTGCCATGTATAAAAGTTTCTAGTCGAATAATCTAATTATAATTTAAAGAATGTATGAATAAAGAAATGAAAGTATTTAAATAATCGATTAAGTAATTATCGTTTTCATTACATAAAAACTATCTCAAATATTACTAAATATTTTAAAGTACTAAATTGAAAATTAAAAAAGGCCTCGTCTCATTACATTTATGCAAATGACGTTCGTCAACGAATTAAAAGATTAAAGTGAAGCTGAAAAAGTTTTAAGTTTTATAATTAAAGTCCCACATTAATTGTAAACTTATACTAATAAATGAATTTATGCACCTATAAAAATTTTAAGTAGATAAAATTAAAAATATAATTGAAATTACTTGAGAGAGAAAGAGAGTATATCAATTTAATTAATTATAATCAAATAAAAGTGTACAAATGCAATGACGTATTCACATAGTATCAATCATAATATTTAATAACATTAATATTTAATTTAATTTATGTTTTAAGATCTTCAATCAATCAGATGATTAATTAAAGATCATGAAACTTAAATATCATTAAAAATCTTTTATCAGTCAAAATGTTTTGCAAAGTTATGCAATTTTTAAATTGCAGACTTATACATTCTCAGAATGGGAATGTACATGTCGGCATTTGTCTATCCTCCGTTAATTTTGCTTTAAATCAGCAAGGAGATTTATTATTTTATGCAAAAAATCTACGTGAAAAGTTTCTTATCAACAAGAATAATTAATAAAATGTCTCATTAACGTTTACTTTATTCAGTAAATTAGAGAGCATGGGAAAGAATATAAGGAGGTAATTATCAGAAAAAGATTTAAATATTAACACAAGAGTGGTTTTTAAGATGGTAGTAACAATTGTGAGAATCCAATGAACTGTATAGAACAGAAGAATGGCTGCATGGCTGACGCTGTGGGGATCCAGATTCGAATTCAGACTGGAATCTCAGGAATTTTCATAAGTAATTTGATTAAAAAAATCGTGATTAAAAAGTCCTTACCGCGCGGTTCGAATCCGTCATGGTTACGAAAAATTACAGCCTTGTTAAAACTTGCAGCAAGGAATGAGTAAAGAGTTATCATAAAGTCATGATGAAAGTCGTTCAAGGACTACTACAACTTGTGATTACTGCTATCTTGTCTTAATAACGAGATGTTATAGTTTGCTTATAGCCAGACTTTTTATAGAACTGTTTTCATCTACTGGGTCGATTGTTTCAAGGAAAACCATATAAATAAAAGTGACCTTTATTCGAGAAATTTTATTTTTCTCTTAAAAAAACTCGTTTGAATGGATACTAAGTTGTCTTAATTTAATGAAGTCAGACCAATGAACTGGTATTGTTTTTAAGATAATTCAGATCTTTTCGATGTTAGGGAAAGAAACAGTTGCGATGAAGATGATGTGATACTCTTTGATTGCATTACGTTGAACAGTAGAAGTCATTTCTTGTATTTGCATAAACTTTGATTATTTACAATTATAAAGATAAGATTTTTAAACTCCACGAAAAACTCTTCACAGACTTCAAAATTTTTTTAATGAACAATAATACTCGTTTACGTATACAGTCGACCTCCCTATAACACTGTTGATAATTCCATTTTATATGAATTCCATGTTGTACGAGTCACTTAGATTTTACAAATACGTGAGCCGTTTACAGCCCGGCACACGTATTTGTAAAATCTAAGTGACTTGTACAACATGGAATTCATATAAAATGGAATTATCAACAGTGTTATACGGGGGGTCGACTGTATTCAGTTTATCACCGATTATCAGTTTATTACCGATTATTCAGTTTATTACCGATTATGTATTCAGTTTATCACCGAGATCTAGGATATTTGAAGTCTAAATTGATTTATCACATTTAAATCCTATTGAATATGCTACGATATTCTAGACAGATGCATTTCAACTTATTCGCTTTTCTAGAATTTTCATGAGTTAAGCTCTGGTTGAAAAATGAAGTGTTCGAATTGGCCAATATAATCAATATGACTCATAGTTATGAGAATGTTCTTTTACTACATTTTCGATTTATTGTTAATTCCCATTTTCTTTATGATCATATTGACATTCAATTCGAATTTCTAAACTCTCATAATTACGATTTATTAAAATTTATAATTTGTTATTACACTTAACTTTAAATTTTTATGTTTTGATTATACGTAGTATAAACACACTAAATTTTTCAATTTATTTGTTTATATCAATCGAAACCAGTTTCTTTTTGATATTTATCTCAAGAAGAAAATGAAAATTCGTTACGAAAAATATATTAGATGTAGACTAGTTACCTTATTTATAAAAAATAAAATTTTAACACGACAAATTAACACAACATACACTCATAGACTCATTTAAAATCAATTTAATTGATTAATTACTTCATCTGCCTGGTCTTATTTGTGTGAATTTAAATTTAAAATAGGGTGCTTGGCCATCTTTATACACTTTCAACAGTTACTATTGATAGACGAAGAACTAGAACTTCAAGAACACCTCATGATATATAGAGGTAAAAGTTATTGCTAGAATTGGTGAGGATTCTAGTGCAATTACAAGACAAGTAGTTAGAACTAAAGCACCATTTATTCAAGCGTATGGCGTATTTTTCGTGAATATTAATTGTATCCATACCATTTACAGAGAATGCAGGTACTTGCCATGCCTAATTTTCTTCCACAAGAACTTTGTCAATGGTATACACAAAAGACTATTAATTTTCATTTTTTTTTCAGGAATGTGCTTATCGCATATAAAGCGAGATTAATGTTATATTATATATAATTATTTTTTTGATATCTTACTTTAATCAATAATTTTCTATGATTTATTTAATTTGCTACACCTTAATAATGTACTGTACAACATTGAGATGATGCACATATTATGTATATACTACCCTATATATATGTTTAGATAAGTATATAGCCTACGGTTATATAATCATATAAACCTGAAGAATGCCATGCTGATGAGGGTGCCAAGCATAGAAGATTGAGAAAATAAATGGAAAACTTGCGTAATAAAAATAATTTTGGTAATTTGTATATTTAACGGACCTATTCGCGGTTCCGGTAAAGAAATAAGGAGCGTTTAAGATGGAGTTTACTGCTCTGGGGAATTCAAGATCAAATCTGGAAGGATGGAAAAATCTCTGGAATTTTTCCATCCGTCAACCTCCATTCCTTACCACACGATTGGCTCTATTGTGTGGTCGAGTCCATAATGAGACGGCTAATAAAGCACCCTTAGTGCAGAAAGAGTTAAAAAAAAGGATGTATTCAAAATATAAATGTCATAATATTAAAAAATACCATTATAAATACGTTATTTCATTTATAGATATTAATCTGAAAAATGATTACAAAAGTTGTTGCAATTATTTATTGTGGCATTGTCACAATGTAGGGCTACAATTTTTAGTCACAATGCTCTCAATTTTAGTAGTGTCTTACCCCTGTAAATCATACTTTTCCTGTTAATAACGGAGTCATGCCGCTAGTCTCTCTAACTCCGTTTGGAAGAAAATGTTTGAATTGAAATAACGTGACTTTCGGTCAAAACCGGAAATTCGAATATAATTAATCGGGACCCTTTATCTTAAGCTTTACATAGCGGGGTTTTACTTTTATCTATCTAACTCCGTTCTCAAGATTATCGAAGGACAGATAGACAGACATACTGTATGCCAGTGGAAAGTTTTGAAAATTGTAGCCCAAAAATTTCGATTGATAATGATTGAATAATCCTTATAACATTTCGGGAAAAATTCCGAATATTCTCTCTTTCTTTTCAGTAATTAACAATTATTATAATTAAATGGAAAAGAATTAATTAAAACTTTTAAATATTAATAATTTATTAAATAGCAACAACAATTAAAATATTTAAGAATTTAACTTAAAAAATCTGTCATTAATAAATTGGAACAATATGGTAATGAGACTTGATAATAGGATTTGGCATTTCTTATATTGATTATTGTCCATTAAATTCTTAGATTTTAATCTTTTTCTGGATCATTCAGGCGCCAAGTCTCATAAAGGCATTATTTCAATTGAATTTTGCGGTTTGTTAAAGACATATTTGGATTAAATTGCCAACTTCAGAAAGTTTAAAAATGATGTGCCAAATAGAAAACGAAATATATTTTCTACGTAAAAATCGAAGCTTTTGATAATGATTTTATTAAATAAATGTAATAAATTTATTTAAAAGTATGATATACTAAAGTGCATTAACGAGCTTCTTTATTGTTAAGGACAGGAATCCAATTAAAATGAAAAATGTATTAAAATCTCATCTGTAAGAAGAATATTTTCATTAGTGACCAAACCAATACGTGGCAACCCTTTTTACTTTCCAAGCTGAATTGTATAATAGAGGGAAAGTATGCGACTTCCTCAAAATTTTTACATTTTTGGATTCAGGAAACCTTGATACGTAGAGAAATGCAAAAACAGTTGGAGTTTTTTCTTCATGTATAATTGTTTGTAAGTGTGCGTGGACACATTCTTCACCCATTTTAAAACTTAATAACTTCTGTGCTTTCTATCAAAAGTTTCTGTAATTTTTCAGGAAAGTTCGTGTATTAGGGGGATTTATGCCTATAAATTTTGATGGTTAAAGGTCGATAAGATGGGAAAATAAGGCGATCACTTGTCGTATCTGGAGTGTCTATTTGTAAAGCATTGATGATTATTTTCTAATCTTCTTTTAAACCCCATATTTTTTTATAAGCTAGTTCCAAATTAAAGTTTCTTTAGAACGTGGTTTCATAGTATTAATAGAGAAAATATCGACCAGTTTTCAGGTAATGTCTATGTGTCTAAACTATCAATATCTATTATATTCACTATAAATAAATAAATAAACACTTTATAAATAAAAATGATTTTGAGATGGAAGAAATATTGATTTTTAGAATGATCAAGCATCGAAGTTTACATGATTTTTCGTGTTGCGAGAAGACCGTATCCATATTTTTTCTTTAATAGTTTAAAAAATACTTTCAATATTTAAGAACCACTGATATGTAACGTTTCATATATATTACTTTCTCGGCTATTATGACGAAAAAGTATTATAAGAGTGTCAAATTTGACCCTCTGGGTCTTTTGTAAATCTGAAAATCCTTAATCCAAAATTTAAAAAAAAATGAGAAAAAATTCCGTGGCTGTGTGGGGTGTTGGCGTCTATTTAAGAAACGAAATTTGGCATGGTAACTTGTATGTAAGGAGTATTGATGCCGTTAAATTCTGGAGTACGGAGCTCGAGGGAGTGAGGAGATAGAGGAAAGGTCAAGTATCATATTTCGAATGAGATCGGATTTAATGAAAATTTTACTCGTTACTGGCACTTACAATACTTTTAAAAACCCATCTTTACACTGAAAATTAAGCATTTTGCCATTTTATAACAATTAATAATATAAAAGTTATTTTTTAAACAAAATCAAAAACAGATGGTGCCACATAATTTTGACTTCGAGTTTAATGTCGTAGTGTTTTTTAAATGGAGATTTTTACCTCAATTCGTCAAAATTATCCCCTTTAATTAAAGCTTCTGTCATTATCTAAAAATTATTTCGAAGTATAACAAAAAATGACCAGACTTCTTAATGATGCCCTTTATCTCCTGTTCGAGTGCCTGGAAATTCGAGCAAGAGCCCTTGCAAGCATATTTACTTTTGTCGTATTGCATCAATGTCTTACCCGTATTTGCATTGTCTTTATGTTTTCGATAGATTATATCGCGTTGAATTTAGCAATGCTTTGGAGAAAATTGTGCGATAAAAGTATCAGAATTTTTTTTTATGTTCTTCAATCGATCACCTTGAGAAAATAATTTAGTAATTCAAACGATTCGGACATCTAAATCGATTGAATAAATTTAAATATAACTTGTTCTTATTTAAATATTTAAATTGTATTACCATAAATGAAGTTCAACTAGAAGGGATGCTATCTAAGAAGAAACAAATATATTGACATATGTAAAATAATTTGATCCCATTGTTTTTAAGGGTCAAACAATTCATTGACAATTCTCTAACTTCTATTTATCTTTTTATTTCGAAATTTTAAACTGATATAATTGTATCTGTACAAAGATAGAATTTATTACTTGTCTTATTTAATAAGTGAATTTTAATAAATTTATTTCGCTAGTCCAGTAAATCTAATGGATTTAAATGTAATAAGCTATTTGTTGTTGGGGGTTTGTCCAGGATATGTCGGCCCTATCTCTCACCATTCGGATTGTGGGCCTAGCCAAACTCAAGAGAAGCCTGTAAAAGACCTATTATAGGCAGTAAGAGAGCCTTTTTCAGGCCCTGTTATCACTGACAGGGTGGAAAGAGTAAAAAAGAAATTACTTGCTGCAAACGATTTGTTTTTGGGAATGGTTTGTTCTGTATATGTAGGCCTTTCTCTTACCATCCGGATGTCCCATTGCGGGTCTGAAGGCATTAAGATGGCCTTTTTCAGGCCCTCTGTTGCAAGCTAAAAGTGTTTCGTATCTTCATAATTTCGGTATATTTAAAATTTATTAGACATTAAAATCATTTTAATGAAGCTAAAAGTAATCTCTATATTCATATAGAATATTCCTTTAATTATTATTGTAAATTCTAATTATATAGGATAATTATAAAAAAATAGGAAGATTAATTAAAGTCGAATCTTAATGAATTGCTGGATTTTCTAAAAGAATTAACGACGAGAAGAACATTAATAAAAATATTTTCTATTCTCTTCACTTGATTGCATTTGTCACATAGCCGAATCAATAATTATTTGACAAGTTTGACTGGATAATTGACTAGTGTTAAGGGTTAAAACTATCGACTAATCAATTAATGGAGATATAATGGAGATGTAGAAATTGCTTTTATTAGAAATACATCCATCTAATTGTGATATCAGTTCTTAATATGAAATTGCGAAGAAATTTTGTTAAATCTTACAGTCAAACATGTGTTTAGAAGTGGCGGAGGTTCGACTGTAATTTTTTAATTGTTAACTATGTAAAAAACGTAATAAAATGTGAAATTAAAATATTTGTATGCCTCATATTTCTTTTCCGTTTAATTAAAAGTAATATTCGTTTCTAATTTATGTAAAAATTATTAACTTAAATACTTAGACTAAGTGCCGATTGCCCAGTACTTCCGTGTATTAAAGACAATAGGAATTTAAAGTAACCATTTGTTTATCGGAACATCCAACAATTATATTTAATGAGTAAGATTTGTTTTTTTTATAAAAACAATAAATCCACATAAAAAGATTTACTTAATTAAGATAAAATCTTTCCGTAAAAACGATCGAATCGAACTCCATTACCCCATTAAAACTGAAGTATTGATCAAGTGAAGTATTGTCTAAATCGATTTGGAAAATATAGTACCAACGCATCATTTATTTTATAACAATAAATTAGGATTATTGTTCGAAAGCTCTCGTGTTAAGATACTTTTATTCGTAGTTATAACATCGAACAATTATTATTATCGATAGTTTCAGAGAAAAACTAATTGTTAGGAAGCAAAAATTATTTTTGTACGAGTTTTCGAATAATATTTCCATAGTTTTTCATGATTAATAATAAACAATTCTATAATATTTCCATGTATTACATATTGATATAATATTTGTAATATACAGTATTTCGCAGCACACATAATTAAAACACATCAATACGTGTTTATTATTTGATAATACTTGTATTTATTTTGATAAAATCGATAGTTTAATTTATTAAAAAAGGGAATTTTACCTATTTTAAAATAAATTATAACATTTATTAATTAACATTTAGTTCTGAAACATCTTGGCATAATACTTAAAACATTTACAGCGTACAAAACGAATGTTACCACTGAAGAAACAGAACAGGGGCATCAAACTTAAATACTAGGCCAAGTGAACTGTTAGAGAATAAAATTTAATACTTATTCTTGTTTTGCCTTTCTTTTGAATTGAGCATGTGTGACGTATGCATACGGTTTGCGTATGACATGCAAGGACAATTAAACAGTTGTTAGTGATCATGGGCTATTGCGATTTTACGTAAGACTGTGATACGGGTGACCCAAACTCGGAAATTTCTGGCTATATCTCTATTACATCTCTTCCCACTAAAGTCCTACGAAAATAATTCAGAATTTAAGAGAAATTTTAGATTAATAAACGCAAACCTACTAGGATATTAGGATAGTGGGGATAAAATAGTTCTCTATGAAGAGCAAAAGTAAAAGGTTGTTGGCATTACGATTAATGGAATAGGACATTTTGAGAAGCATACACTACTTATCGTATGCCAATGGAATATCCCCAAAGCTAAGAAAATGCTAACGAGATCCAGTGTAAGCAACCTAGAACTTGGAATCACGAATATTGTATTGTTGAACAGGAAAAAGGGCAGTTTGTCTGTGGAAAATGCACGTAAATTGTTACTTATTTTACGTTTTAATAAATGATTCTTATATGTGAAGTGAAGATTTTAATGACATTAACTCTGACCTATTTCATTTTTCGACAGTGGATCACACTCCAAAACAAATTTAAACGTAAATAACTTTACTAAGATTGACAATGGGATAACGTCTAAGTGTCCCATTTAACACCAGCCACAACATCAATTTAATAATAAATAAATAAACCGAAAATATATTTGTTTATAAGTAACTTTAAAATTCACATAAATAATAATATACCACACAACAATAAAAACAAATGAGGCGAAAATTTATTCCATAGTTAATAGCATCCATTAATATATTATCTACAATAAAAATCATTGGATAGAAGGTCTACATATCACCAATCGGGATGGCTCGTAAACCATATTTATCTTCATCAAACCAAGTTCCTAGACAAGATAAGTTCTCGGTAATTTTTTGATGTCCGAACTGATAACAAAATAATAAATATTGGATCGTTTCTCTTGAATTATGATCATATAATGGGTAATATCTGCAGTTATTATCAAGAATAATACTTTATGTAATTCATTCCCCTCCATCAATCTCATCGCATGTCTGCATTGCATAACTTGTATCACGAATTTATAGAGAATGACTAAGAATTTTATTTTATTCTCCAGCAAGAAAATAGAGATAAATGTACCCTTTACTGAATTTTATATATTTATTTATATTTAAATTTTTTAAATAAATTAAAAAATGGAATATTCCGCCAACCTGGAAGATAATAAAGCATCTCTTCTGATGAAGTAAAAGTCTAGCCACATTTAATTTTTTTGTACTTTTAATAAATGGCCATATACTGTACTTCGTAAACAGCACGTGGCCATACTAATTTCATAATTATTTAAATGCCGGGCTGCAAGTTTTAATCATATTTTTAATTTATTTAATTTAAAATATATGCTCTCCACCTCAAATTAGTAGTGTCTTGCCCCTGTACATCACACTTTTCCGTTAGCAATGGAGTCGTGCCACTCATCTATCTAACACTTCGCGAAATTAAGGAAGGACAGACAGACATACGGACGAGAGTGGGAATTTATAGATTTAATAATTTTTTCAAATTGCAGCCTAATTATTTATTAAGAGTTTACGACGTGTCTTTCGTCGTATATAGACTAGAACATTTGCTGAGAAATAAATGAATTTTGATGTCGCATGGATAAATAAGTACAAAATATTCATTTTAAATACAAATAGAACAATTTCCCTTTATTTTTAATTTAAATTTTGTATAAATTATATAAATTTTTTGCTATAAACTCATACTTTAATTTAACTCAGCAGCCCAGATATTAATGATAATTATGTAATATTAGATTAAATTAAGATGAAGTAAGCGATTTTATAGGTTAGAATACATTTTATTACAGTTTTAAAAAAAATGTAAACATTTAGCAATTTATTTAATAAAATATACTTTCAAGTATATTTTATTGCTGATAAGATGCAAGCTTAAATAATCATCAATTTTATCAAATTTGACAAATAAAAAACTATTTTTACGGATTATTTTGACATGTAAATAAAGGAGAAGACACCAAAACAGCGCATAAATAAAATTAAATTTATTTTATTACATATATATTTTCAAGAACAAGAAATGAAAAAACAGAAAATAAATATTAATTCATATTGTCTCAAGGATTAAAGGTAATCTCTTCTTAGCACAAAATTATTACTTAAGACGGACGTACTGTATGTTTGGCCGTTTTTCCCCTAAACAAACTACAATTTTTTATTTATTTTATTAATATTTTATATACTTTAAACGACACGTAGAGACAGAAAATAGATAACAGCCAATGATAATTTATATCTGAAAAATAAAGCGCACGTAACAGAATATAAANCTGGATCATTCAGGCGCCAAGTCTCATAAAGGCATTATTTCAATTGAATTTTGCGGTTTGTTAAAGACATATTTGGATTAAATTGCCAACTTCAGAAAGTTTAAAAATGATGTGCCAAATAGAAAACGAAATATATTTTCTACGTAAAAATCGAAGCTTTTGATAATGATTTTATTAAATAAATGTAATAAATTTATTTAATAATTCAATAATTTAGTAAGGTTTTTTTTTTAAAAATCACAAATACTAATTAAAGTAACGAGTTGCGTAACATTCTTCGCCCAAAAAAAAAAGTTAAAATTGTGCGTGGTGCCATCTGTTAGGAGATTTTATTTTAAAAGCTTTTTTATAGTGGATAAATTTTGAGAGTAGGGACTAGTTTTATAAAAAAATTGTAAATGCTAATAACGAGTAAAATCTTCATTAAGTCAGACCTCACTCGAGATACGACACGCGACTACCTCTAACTCTCCACCTCCTCGACCTTTGACTACGAAAATTTAGCAGCATCAATGCTCCTAATACGCAAAACTCCCTGCAAAATTTTAGAAAATTTGGACAAAAGGCACAAGGATTATTAAGCTTCAAATTGGGTGAACAAAATTCTTCTCCCACACGTTAACATATCTATATGCAAATACCCTCCAACATTTTTGCATTTTTCGACGTTTGAAGGTCCACCGAATCCAAAAAAGTGTAAAAATCTTGGGGTGATGGGTCATTTTTTGACCGATGGCCACATTTATACCACAGGAGGATATAAAATCTTTCTTCTATCTTCATATTTTATTCACGGTAAGAAGAGTTCAACACGCTGAAAATAAGCCACTCTCACGAAAATTTCAAATTTCTCAAGCTTTAATTAACCAAAGAGAGTTTACAATTAAGTAAGGATTAATTACAATTAAAACTTCTTACTTCATTAAGCACCATGGCACGAAGTAAAGGTGATTCGGAGAGCCTCTGACGAATGAATTGCCATATTTTTCCTTCGTTTATTTTTTCGTTTAATTCCAAAATGGCATTCGACGTAGGTAAAGAAGGAAGAGAATTGTAGGAATTTTCTGTACGCTTACGTCCACACCCAGTAAAAGCATTGCAAAATGGCCGCTTGAACATTCTGCTCTTCTCTTCTGGCAACTCCTTCAGAAAGATTATAGAAATTTCTATAAAAGTTTCTCTTGTAAATTAATTAAAATGAAAAATGTATTAAAATCTCATCTGTAAGAAGAATATTTTCATTAGTGACCAAACCAATACGTGGCAACCCTTTTTACTTTCCAAGCTGAATTGTATAATAGAGGGAAAGTATGCGACTTCCTCAAAATTTTTACATTTTTGGATTCAGGAAACCTTGATACGTAGAGAAATGCAAAAACAGTTGGAGTTTTTTCTTCATGTATAATTGTTTGTAAGTGTGCGTGGACACATTCTTCACCCATTTTAAAACTTAATAACTTCTGTGCTTTCTATCAAAAGTTTCTGTAATTTTTCAGGAAAGTTCGTGTATTAGGGGGATTTATGCCTATAAATTTTGATGGTTAAAGGTCGATAAGATGGGAAAATAAGGCGATCACTTGTTGTATCTGGAGTGTCTATTTGTAAAGCATTGATGATTATTTTCTAATCTTCTTTTAAACCCCATATTTTTTTATAAGCTAGTTCCAAATTAAAGTTTCTTTAGAACGTGGTTTCATAGTATTAATAGAGAAAATATCGACCAGTTTTCAGGTAATGTCTATGTGTCTAAACTATCAATATCTATTATATTCACTATAAATAAATAAATAAACACTTTATAAATAAAAATGATTTTGAGATGGAAGAAATATTGATTTTTAGAATGATCAAGCATCGAAGTTTACATGATTTTTCGTGTTGCGAGAAGACCGTATCCATATTTTTTCTTTAATAGTTTAAAANACGAAAAAAATCGTACCCCACACAGAAGCATCCACACATACAGGAAAAAACCCCAAATTTTTCTCATTTATAGACGTTTAAAGTTCAAAAAACGTAAAGATCTTTAGGAAGGGGGTCATTTTTTGACCGATTTCCATACTATTCCTGTGTTATGTATTGTATAACAGAGGGAAAGTGTGGCGATCGAGACGGGAGAGTAATAAAAATATATTTAATAATGCTGTTACTAACAGAAAGATTTATAAATTTCGTCATCGAATATAATAAAAATATTCCCTCAGAGAACAGAGCAAATTTCTCAGAAGGACAATAGAAACAAATCATCTAAATTCGCGTGTTGCAGTGATGCTATGTGCCCAATATAAGTAGATTTTCGTGTTTATCTGCCCGGATGGACGTTTTGATAACCCCTTTTATTTCTTACCAAACAGTTTACTTCAAGTCGACTATAAAAAGAATCACTTATTATTAATAAAAAATATAAATTCTTTTATTAATGATAAACTAACTTCATTGTTAAACTTATTATTAATTAATGCTTAAAAATGGAAACAAAAACACACAACCTTAAGCACCCTTACCTCTTCAATCAATTATTCTTGGAAAAATTCCCTTTTTTTCCTCAAAAAATTTAATTATTTCTCTTATTTAATTCACTTTTATTCTCAATTATTTTAAAAAACTTTTTAATGCAGTTTTATTCATAAAATATTCATTTTTTTTATACTGAACACGGAATATATTTTCATATAATTTTTTTTTTCTTGTGTATTTTACTCTTCTGTTCGATAGTAAATGGACATTTAAAGGAAATATAACAATAAAATATAAAAGATACATTTTAAAACTACCTTCGATCGATAACAAAGATAAAACTTTTATATACAAAGTATACTGTTACATGTTAAACGTTTATTTATTGTATAAATATTACATATTTAAAGTTTAAAATACATATATTTTTTCACTGTTAAATAAAGCCTTTAAACTTTTTTCCTAATTTGAGTGGAAAAAAACGAATTTAAGTAAACATTTTTTTCTATAATTACTAGTTATTTTAAGCGTTATTTTATCTAAAAATAAAGCTTAAAATTTCATTTACTTATTTTAATTTAGGAAGAACTCAAATAAAATACGTCTTAAGCAAAAAATCCGGTGAGTTGCGTAAAAAAACTTAAAATTACGAATGATTCCGTCTGTTATGAGATTTTATTTAAACATTTTTATGTTATCAATTATCATAAAATTGCAATAACTTAATTTTAAGGGTAGAGATGGATTTTATAAGAAATTGTAAACGAGTAAAATCATTAATTCTGGCCCCACTCCAGATTTGACACGTGATCCTCTCTAGCTCCTCATCCCGTAGACTTTTAACCACCAAAATTTAACAGCATTAATTCCCTTAATACACAAATCTCACTGCAAATTTTCAGAAATTTTCTGCAAAAGGAACAGGAGTTATTAAGCTTTAAATTGGATGCCCCACACATATATACAGGAAAAAAAACCCAACTAATTTCACACTTATGGACATTTCAAGTTCCTTCGAGTCCGAAAATGTAAAAATCTTGGAGGGGATAATTCTAATCCATCGCCCCTTCCTCACTATTATATAAAAGTAAAAATGAATAAATTACTTGATATATCGAATAATTTATGAATTTTAAACGAATAATTTCACTTTAAAATAATTTTATTCGAAGGAACATAATTTTAAATAAATTAAACATTAATTCTCGATATAATTTACGAATATTTTTTAAATATTTAATTAATAATAATTAAATATAATTTAATTGAGTTGGAAGAGAATTTTTTTTTCTCTTCCTCCTGTTCTCGACATGGCGACAGGCAAACATTGTCAAATAAAAGACCAAAGAGATGAGGGATGTTGATAAATAATGAAAAACAATTATGTTTATTCTTTGCCCTTATATCCCAAGTATAAGGCCTCTAATGTTATTGCACTTTATCAGTATTAAATATGAGGAAAAAATATAAGGATTTAAGATCTAAATTTAATTAACTTACGTCTCCTACATCAATAACAAATCATCAATTAATTCATTAATTTTAAGCGAAAGTTTATTAATATTTAAGCGAAAGTTTAATTAGAAAAAAAATAGAAAATATTAAAAANCGAGGTTACTTATTTAATCTTTTAATAAATAGAAAATAAGAAAATAGATTAAACAAAATAGGAAAACTCTTCCGGAATTCAAAGAGTAATGTCCGGAATGATAGGAAGTTGATAATCTTCAACGTATAACAAGCAGATATTGACTTGATTAGAAATCGGCACTCGATGATAATCCCTATTAATCATTTAATAAAAGATTAACTGAATGACTAAATAATGATCCCTAATGAGAATATCATTGTTATAAAATCTCTAGGGTATGGAAGATAAAATTTCCTGAAAGTTTAACTAAAATTCAACTCGATTATACTGACATCAATTTGATTTTTTCCTGTCGAACTGCACTACATTTTTGTATATAAAACTTTATACAATAACGCATAAAAAAGCTGGCAACATTATTACTGTAATGTCCTACAATTCATTATTCGCTTAATTCCTAAATCCTTAACAGTTGTTACCATTACAAGTCCTCAGATTGGTTCGAGAGATATTAAAAGGGTGGGCCGTATAACCTGAAAAAATGATCCGATTTTCCTGAAAATTTTCACAAATGTTTCTCCTTAATACGCAAAGCTAAATGCAAAATTTCAGAAATTTTCGGCAATTGGCACGGGGTTATTAAGCTTCAAATTGGATGCCATCCGTAAACACTAACATGCATACATAGAGAAAAAATCCCAAGTTCTTTGTATTTTAAGTAAAAATGTTATGAGGAAAGTGGAAGATAATTTGGCCATTTTGAAAAATTTCTCGACAGTTTAGACGGATTTGTAACGTGTAATTAGTCAGAAAATGTGAAAAAAGTCAATGCAAAAGGGAAAGGAAAGAGGAAAAAAATTCTGAATTTAGGGAGTAAACTAACTTATAAAAAAGGAAATTATCTCTTTAGAAATTATTCAAATATTCACGGGTAAGCTCAGGAAATTTGCATATTTTAAAATAACAAAATTTTTCACTCACAAAATGATAAATATTTACTAAACAGTGCATTAAAGTTAATCAAATCAAATAAAAAATAGGAAGTAGAATAAATGTCGAAATTCAGTGAAATTTAACAAAGAAAAACGAGTAAAATTTTAATTTTAATTTTTTTTAAAATGGAAATTGGATAATCTTTTAATAATTTATTTTACATACAAATATTTAAAAACGATACTCGTTCTAACGAAAACAAAGTTTTGATCGTTAAAGAAATAGAAAAAAAACATCATTAAAATTGTTATATTATAGATTATTTTTATTTGTTTTAACGTCTAAAAAGTAAAATCGTTTGTTTTCTTTTAATCAAGTTATTATTTTTCCAATATAACTTTCGTCTTGCCAACGATCTCCAAAGTTAAACGGGTTTACTACACTCGATTCGCATCATTTAACTCCCTTTTCTACCCCTAAAATACACGATAAACTAAAAGAAAAATAGATTATTTTTATAATAATATACCTGTAAAATATTTTAAAATATCGAATATAATATAAATTAAGGAACAATTTTAATAAAATTTTCCAATTTCTATAGGGGAACATTGTCCATGTGCATCCGAATTATCCCTTATTTCCCTGGGTACACATAAGTCGAAGTCTTATGTCAACATCTTCCTTAGAGGTCCATTTAGTTTAGTCGTTTAATTTTGTGAAATTCTTGGAATCAACACGACCCGATTTTCAGTTGATCGATACATTTCTGATCGAATTTTTGATAATTCAAAGTGTCTAAAGATATTATAAAGTAAATAATGAGATTCATTTCTAATTTTATCAGTTTATATTATTACAAGGAAACAAAAGGAAATTATCGTAAAAATTATAAGTCAAAACACGAACCGGGATGCAATTTTTAATTAATTTAATTTAAAATATATGCTCTCCACCTCAAACCGTGTCTTGCCCCTGTAAATCATACTTTTCCTGATTCATTTCTAATTTTATCAGTTTATATTATTACAAGGAAACAAAAGGAAATTATCGTAAAAATTATAAATCAAAACACGAACCGGGATGCAATTTTTAATTTATTTAATTTAAAATATATGCTCTCCACCTCAAACCGTGTCTTGCCCCTGTAAATCATACTTTTCCTGATAACAAGAGTGTTATGCCGGTCATCTGTGTAACTCTGTTTCATCTATCTAACACCGTTCTGGAGTTTTAGGACAGACAAACGGACGGACGACAGTGAAAATTTATAGTTCTATAAATTTTTAAAATGGCATCCTAATCTTATGCCGTCTATCTGTGTTCCATGTAACTAAACCCTTTATGCAGATTATGGAACGATGGACGGACAGGCGGACAGACGACAGTGAAAATTTATAGTTCTATAATCTTTTCAAATTGCACCCAATATCTGTATTTAGAAGGATGTGGATGATTTATGTTTCCTAAAACCCTCGTTCTCTCCAATCCGAGACAACGACTAACGGTGCCTAATTGGCAAAAGCGAACATATGAAAGATACAAATTGTCCCGGCATTTTTTAAAATCAAATATTACTTATAATTTATCTTTAGAAAATTTTTGATATTTGTCTATAAGTTTTGCAAAACTAAACTGTTTAAACTTTAAGCTAAATGTTATGTATTAAAACTATTTATTAGTATAGAAAGTAAATTTTAAATAGTTTCATGAGAAGTTCGAGTCCCAGGTTCTTCTCTTCTCCACTACGAATATGTGTATTACAGTTGGTTCGAAAGACACTTCACGATCAGAACAATAATTTTCAGTGCTTAATTCACGAGTATTTTACGGGTTTATATCGAGAATAACAGCACCAAGTGAAAAAGTCCCTGAGTGATTGTTTTTATACAAGAATCGGTCTTGCTGATTTTCGGGAATTATTTTCGCTGCCATCAAACATCTATCGTAAATTGACTTTCATATAAATTGTCATAAGTTTTTACTTAGCTGAATTTATTTTACATGTCAGATGTTTCTGTTTGAAATGATAACTACAGGGATGACTCGGAGAGCATCCAAGCTGTATAATAACCATCCTTCTCTCTCNAAATAAAATTAAGCTAAAATTATAAAGCAACTAAAACACAAATAAATAAATAAAAAAAAATAAATGTTCGGAAGAAAGAAATGTTGGTTTAATGGGTTTTTGAAAATCTTAGGAAAACTTAAATCCTTTCTTCAAACTCAATTATGGGGCTTAATCTATTTTCCAATTAAGAGCATAAAACAGTTTATAAGTTTGTGGTATTACTCCTATAACATATAATGATATTTAAGTCTTTATACACGAATATATATAATGATTTTAGAGAAAAAAAAATTATATATTTTTTTTTTTTTTTTTTTTTTTTTTTTTTTTTTTTTTTTTTTTAAAAAAATTTTTTTTTTATTTATAATTCCTTAATTTTAAATTTTAAAACAAGCAAAAAAAAAATAAAAAAAAAAAAAATTATATATTTTTCAAATTCAATGATTTATTTCTAATACGTAAAATTTTCATGGAAAAAAAGAAAAATGTTTGAATTAATTTATCACAAAATTAATATGATGCTAATTTAAAAAGAATTCCGGCGAGTGCGTAACTTTCCTGGCAAGAGTTAAAGTCGCGTGTGGTGCCCTGTGTTATAAGGTTTTATTTAAAAACCTGTATATTATTAATCACAACATAGCGAAAAGCTTAATTTTGAGGGTAGAGATGAGTTTTAGAAAAAATTGTGCACTAATAACGAGTAAAATAGTCATTAAATTCGACACGTGACTCTCATCTCTATCTCCCCACCTCGTCGTCTTTTAACCACCAAAATTTAACAGCATAAATTTCCATAATACACAAACTTCCCCGCAAAATTTCAGAAAATTTTGACAAAAGGTACAGGAGTTATTAAGCTTTAAAGTGGGTAAAGAAAATCGTGCCCTCCACATACATATGGGGAAAAAACCCCTCAAATTTTAAAAAATTTCTCGACATTTTAAGATCCCCAAGTCCAAAATGTAAACTTTTTGGGTTCATATTTTACCTTCTGTTATACAAAACAGAAGGAAAGTAGAAAATTAAATCAAGGAAACATTATAACTCAGATAACGAAAAAGATGTCCATTGATACGGCTCGGTTTCACACTAAACTGACGTTTTGTATACGAAATATTTTTCTCTCTCCTCATCCTCTATTGCAGCATCTTCGGATTTTTAAATTTATATCTTCAATCTATAAAATGGTTTTTCAAACGAAAGGTTTTCAGTAGATTCCGAATAGAAGAGAATTGGAATATAAAAATATCTGTAGATGTTCTTGCAATTTTTATAGGATTGTCAAAAATGTTTCCGGTGGAAATACATTTCTCACAATTTTCTCTCTGTAATTTTAAAGAGTATTTTTATTGACGATATTAATATGGATACATGTAAATTGGAGGATGTTACTTTTATGATTTCTTACATGTAATTTATGAGCATTTTTGTTTTATTGTTGTAATGAAAATACGTTACTTTTGAAAAAATACTATCGATTATTTTCATTTGTAAGAAAATACAGTACATCGAGGAAAAAATATATTTTTTTAAGCCTTTATTTAAAAAAAATTAGTAGAATGTAAGAAATTTTGATACTACAGAATTCTATTATCAAAAATTTTTTAACAACTAAACACACTTTTAGCCCACTACTGAACACTAGACGTGGGTTCGCATCTCAAGCTGGCAAGTCGAGTTGTCAGAGTTTTCTTCACTATTGTCATGTCTAGAGGACCAGTTTCCCCCATAGAAAGTCCTCCCGAAGCACATTAGCCACGTGTCGCGTTGCAGTATATAAAACACAACATACACAGGTGTGTGGACTTATATGTATACTATTAAATATGTTCAACAACATCATTTTGTAAATTATCATGACTTTTAAAATCATTTGCAATCAAAAATTCTCAGGAAAATTTATATAGATTATTCTGAAATCAATGAAATCAAATTTTTTTGTGAATATTTAGTGAATTATTTACAGGTCTATGAATTAAATGAACATCCAAATTCATCAAAAGTAATTTAATTGTTTTAATTTCTTGATATTTAAATTTTTTTTAAGCTCTTAACTTACATGTGCACATTTCTTGATTAAAGTTTGATTAATTATAATTTAACTATAGAAATTACTCAATTTTATTTACAGAATGATGTTAATTTTATATAATTTATGAATTACAAAACTCAGTCCAAATTAAATAAGTAAATTTTCTTAATTTATATAAACATTTTCCAAATTAAAAATGTGCTTACTTGAAAACAGGCTCTTTTTATATTTGCATAAATTTAGCTTTTATAAAACAAATTTTCTTCTTTGCAAAGTGAGAGTTTCTCCCTTCACTTTGTATTTTCTTAATCATTTGAAATTGTTCTTGGAAATAAAATAAATGAATTAAATTTTAAGAATGATATTTTATTTAAGTGCACGGTTCTTGATTTCTTCATTAATTTTAAAGGCTATAGAAATCAACAAACAAAAACACAATCCTAAGATTCAAATACGTTGCTTCAATTTCTAAAATTTCATATAGCAAACATCATTTTATTAAAAATTCAGGAAAAGTTTTAATAATAAACTATGTTAAGTGCAATTGTTACAGAACTAGTTTAAAATTATAAAATTATTATTTTTTATTTTTACAAATATAGAATATTTATATATAAATAATGTGAAAAATAGTACAATTTTTCAAACAAAATGTGATTTATTGTTGAAAGACAGTGGCTTTCATTCTGTTTTTATTCATTTGATCTTGGTCAAATTGGAGATTTGGTTCTGAAATATAAAAAAAGAAATAATTAAAAATAATAAATAATATAACAACTTAAAAATTTTTTAAAAAACTATTTAAAAATAGCTACATCCTCATCATAAAAGAAATAATCATGAATATATTTTTTCCATAAGATTATGGAATGTTACATACCATAACGTTATGGCCGCATCAGCACAGATGAGGAGAGAAGTGCAACAAAATTACAATTTTAGCCAACAATAAAAACATGTAAATTTTACTTTAACTTTCTTCGTAGACTGTATATATNTATAAATAAAAATTTTAAAAAGTTAATTTTTAAATTCTATTTTAATTTATTAATAAAATTTCATTTTCTTCCTTGAAATTTTTTTTCCTCACCTTAAAATTTCGTTTTCGTCGATTTTTTTGCTACTTTAAACAGGTGTTTGGAGCTTATAAAACCGCAGAAAAGACTATTTTTTAAGCAAGATATTTTAATTATTTTATAATAAATTATTATTATTTTTTCTCCAAGAAAAAAGAGGAAATTTCGTTTTTTTCCTCAAACAAAAGAGGCAATTGTTTTTAAAAACAATAGAACTTACTTTTTTGGATGTAGAACAGACCTGAAAGATTGATCGGATCAGATAGAACTTCCGTTGTAATTCGGTTGCGTTCGATGCCGCTTTTATATATCCACCTGTCGATGATGTCACGTGATAAAAGCAACCCCCCAATTCGCTTAGAATCCTGGGAAAAATTGATGCAAAATAAGTTTGATGGTTGTTTTCTCC
This sequence comes from Centruroides sculpturatus, assembly GCF_000671375.1. Lineage (NCBI taxonomy): Eukaryota > Metazoa > Arthropoda > Arachnida > Scorpiones > Buthidae > Centruroides > Centruroides sculpturatus. Next base: position 755,059 of record NW_019384458.1, read on the forward strand.
CATTTACTTTCACCAATTAAACTAAATTTGTATAGTGGCAATTTAAAATAAATCATTATTGTTATAACAATGAAGTCGATTATATTTAATTACAAAGAGCAATATTGACAATGATGTTCTTTAGGAAATTCTAGGAAATAAGATAAAGGTGAACTGATTTATTTATATTTAATTATAATTATACTTTTCTAAACCGATTCAACAGATTTTCGGATTAAAGTTCATTAGGCAACTTTTAAATTATTATTAAATAAAATTTTAAACTAGATTATTCTAAACTATGTATTAGAATTTTAAAAAAATGTATATTCTTTTACGTAATTTTAAATAATTTTATTGTTTAAATTTATAACTCGTCTTAAACATAAAATTATGAAAGTATAATACATGGTATGAGAGCTTGATTTTTTAAATTATAAATTAAATTTAATACGTCACACTAGATTTTTTGAATTTTTAAATTAAGAATTCAAAAAAATCTAGTGTGACGTATCAGAGTTAAACTAAGTCTAATACGTCACACTAGNAAAGACTATTTTTTAAGCAAGATATTTTAATTATTTTATAATAAATTATTATTATTTTTTCTCCAAGAAAAAAGAGGAAATTTCGTTTTTTTCCTCAAACAAAAGAGGCAATTGTTTTTAAAAACAATAGAACTTACTTTTTTGGATGTAGAACAGACCTGAAAGATTGATCGGATCAGATAGAACTTCCGTTGTAATTCGGTTGCGTTCGATGCCGCTTTTATATATCCACCTGTCGATGATGTCACGTGATAAAAGCAACCCCCCAATTCGCTTAGAATCCTGGGAAAAATTGATGCAAAATAAGTTTGATGGTTGTTTTCTCCCATTTACTTTCATCAATTAAACTAAATTTGTACAGGGGCAATTTAAAATAAATCATTATTGTTATAACAATGAAGTCGATTATATTTAATTACAAAGAGCAATATTGACAATGATGTTCTTTAGGAAATTCTAGGAAATAAGATAAAGGTGAACTGATTTATTTATATTTAATTATAATTATACTTTTCTAAACCGATTCAACAGATTTTCGGATTAAAGTTCATTAGGCAACTTTTAAATTATTATTAAATAAAATTTTAAACTAGATTATTCTAAACTATGTATTAGAATTTTAAAAAAATGTATATTCTTTTACGTAATTTTAAATAATTTTATTGTTTAAATTTATAACTCGTCTTAAACATAAAATTATGAAAGTATAATACATGGCATGAGAGCTTGATTTTTTAAATTATAAATTAAATTTAATACGTCACACTAGATTTTTTGAATTTTTAAATTAAGAATTCAAAAAAATCTAGTGTGACGTATCAGAGTTAAACTAAGTCTAATACGTCACACTAGATTTTTTTAAATATGAAATTATTTAATTTAATATTTAAAAAAATCTAGTGTGACGTATTACACATAAATTATAACTGTGACGTACTAAATATTTAATACGTCAGTTATAATTTTTTTCCAAAACTTTACATATAACTGTAAATAACTATATAATTGTATAGGGAAACGTATAATATACGTTATTTACAGCTTTTTTAACGTCTCCTGTACAGGAATCTCAAATAAAATTCGATAGAATATTCCCAGAATTAATAGAATATTACACAATTTTCTTTTATTAGTTTAAGTAATTACAGCAATAAATAAAACAGTAAAAATAGTGGGTAAAACGCTTTCATCAGATGCAAAATTAAGATTCATGTTTTCCTAGATTAATGGTTCGCCATTTCTCATACAACTAAACATAAACGTCACACTAAAATAGCTGAATGACGCAGTCATTAATACAAGGATCATGTTGAGAACCAAAGAACTTTGCTCGTGCTTACATATACGGTTTTAATGCTAATAAAAAATAAAGAGTTTGCTAATGAAACCAATAATTTGGCAATTATACAATATTTACAGTAGAATTTTTATTTATAGAAGACTTTTACAGCTTGTTAGTTACTCGTTACATCATTGGAAAAATTACATCAACTATCCACCAATTCGAAAGTAAAATGAAATATTTTAGAAATTTAAATTTCTTGCTTAACTTTATTAATAAATTTATCAATGATACGTCTTTTTTTTTATATTAAAAAAAATACGAAATTTTACTACGTAATAGTAAATGTTGTAAGGACCGAAAGCTATTTGTAACGCCTCACTAATTCCTTTTATATCGAGCTTTTCATGTGTCATATCATTGTTTAAAATGTATAAAATATATTGCAATTCTACAAATCGACGGGTGTTATCATTAATACTATTCGTTCGAACGGAGTATTAATGGTTGAGCTTAACCCCTATATGACATCTGCTCCTCATAACGACCGAGCGTTAAGGTAAAGCACGCTTCGCAGGGGTAAACGAATATTTCTATTGTAACTACACAGAACAATTTTTTTTTTTTTTTTAAATTCAAATATATTTTCTGAATTTAGTAAATAGATGTAACTTTAAATAAATTTTTTAACTAATAAAGTAAAAATTTATTAATTTTTATAGCAAAAAAAATTATATTTTAATGAAATTATTAAGTAGTTTTCTGATTTATTTAACTGGAAACGAATTATTTTTTAACGTGAATTTTAATTTGTTTTAAATCTGAAAAATTTATTGTTAAGCCAAAAAAATTCTTTACA